>NC_079165.1:29847481-30064981 GCF_947568905.1 Ostrea edulis | reverse complement strand
ATTAAATGCATATTGCATAGTACAGCTGTAGGTGCAATGTTGTGCTGAAAACTACAGTTGTTTCTGTTTGCTTCGACAGAAGGTAGTGTTGAGTGGTGATAACACCTGGAGCTCTGCGTTGGCCGACTTCATCAGGAATAATGACAGACCCGTTATTGAAGCCTGTGACAAGGTGCTGAACACCTACCAAGAGGAGATGTTGCCCTGTGAATCGTTTTCAGAGTTCTGTGACGTAGTCGGTAAGTTGTTCTGTTTATATACAGACTGGCCATTTATACAGAAATACATGATGCAGGTAGTGAAGAAAATCAAATTCAATATCTGATTGACTAATTTTTTGTATATTTTGTTTCAGGTCTTCTTGAAGAAATACCTGACCCAGATTCCTACATGAATAATCTGTTTGCTTCTTTACCATAACTTTGTGCATACAGTTATTCGACTTTCACTGCTTTCATGTGCTTTTGCTGTGATTTTTCACCTATAATTATCAATTATAGTAAGACTTTGCATTGTTGTATTCAGATTTAGAACTTCACAGTGGATATGATGCTGAAATTTCGCATGTATTTTAGTTATGAATTCTGTGTGCAATCTTTTGTTAAAATGAAGGATATTGATGTGCATGTTTACAACCACTATCAGCTACACACAATTAGACTATTCAACTACTATCAGCTACACACAATTAGACTATTCAGAGACTTTTTATGTAATCTGTTTTCAAAGTGTTAAAGGTTTTTACCGAATCTTGTGAGCATAAAAAATGATATGCTACAATGTACTTGATGATACAGCAGATCTTGTTTTTACATTATTTTTAAAAATTTGAAAATAAATAGTTCTGAACTTATGGTAAGGTTGAATAACAAAAGTAACTTTATACTTGTACATGTATCTACAAAGGTAATTAGAAAATTAAGGAATGACTATGTACCAGTAGTAACTTAAATACCTATACATTTCTTTGTCCATGAATACTGCAGACTCCTTATATACTGCAAGTTCCAAAAACCAATCCAGTTCATGGATCTGGAATGTTTGATTATACAGGGATTTTTTAACTGAACCTGGATTCTAGAATTGGTGAACCTATTTCCAGAGATGGTTTCACTTGGATCCGTGATGGCTCAATATGTTTTTGTCATAAAAAAAACCCCACATTTATTAAAGTAAGTCACATTCTAATAGAAATCAAATTTTGTTCTACATGTATTACGAAAATAGGGTTTTTGTTTTATACAGTGTATGTTGGATCAAAAGACTGTAGAATCCACTACAGTTAAAAGTGACAGTTTGTTAAAACTTCTCGTGAATTAATATGAATCCCTAAATCTACAGAAGAGTTTAGCAAGTACTTGGTATAAAATCATTTGATCAAGATTTTCAAAAACATTTTGAGAAGGTGTATGCCTGCACTGGGTTTAGACTGTTTCTGAGTATTTATCAAAAAAATGAAATATTTTGTCATTAAGATTCCTGTGCAGCATCTCTTGTAGTGGTTGAAAGTCCTAAAAAGACAAATAATGTTTAACAAATTAACAGATGTACATTGATCTATTGTACTATTTGGATGCAAGTATTTACTATTTGAATGTTGAAATTAGGCCTTGGTTAAGATTATGTTTGTTCTGTTTTTAATATCCACCATTTTGATCTACAATATGGGTTGTTGGGTTAGAAAAATGTCACGATTTTGGCTCAAATGTGTAAAATTATTATTCTACATCAATATTTGTTGAGCAGTACAGGTTTTGACCCAGTTGATCTACCTTTTAATGAACATGTATCCCTTCAATGTGCATTTTAGATATTAATGAAGTGATGTTAAAATTCTAATCAATTTGCATGTACAAGAATTTGGGAGAGAGAAATATAGAAGAAATTATTGGATTAATACACTTTGGGTCATTTTTCAAAAGGTAAGAAGTTCGTCTTAATGTACCTTGGTGTAGACTTGCATGTATACAACTTGTAAGACAAAAACTGGATTTTGCTTCTTTGTCAGTATTTCATAAAAAATAAATGTTGTTCAACAGTGCAGTCAAGTTGGTTTTTTAGGTCACCTGAATTCATTCAGGTGACCTATTGCTATCTGTTTTTGTCCGTCGTCGTGCGTTAACATTTGAACATTTTCAGCTTCTTCTCTGAAACCCCTGAACCAATTTCAACCAATTTTGGCATATAGCATCTGTGGGTGAAGGGGAACAAAAATTGTGAAATTCATGGTCCCTGCCCCCCTGGGGCCTGAGGGGTGGGGCAAAAACCATCAAAATGAGTGTAATTTTAAAAAATCTTCTTCTTTACTCCTGGACATCATGAAGCCAAACTGTGGGCATAATTATAATGAGCCCTCTACCAAAATTGTGAAATTCATGGCCCCTGGGGCAGGGGTTCTTGTGTTAGGATGGGGCTCTATTGGTCATATAGTGAAAATGTAGAAATTCTTTGAAAATCTTCTCTGTCTCTGGGTATTAAGTAGACAAACTAATAGCATGGTAATGATGAGCAAGGATGCCTCTTTATACCCCCCCCCCCCCCCCCCCCCCCCCCCCGCAACAAGTTGTGGGGGGGGGTATACTGGAATCGAGCTGTCCGTCCGTCCGTCCATCTGTAGACGCAATGGTTTCCGGGCTCTAAAGCATTATCCTTTCCATTTACCGTCACCATATCATACATATGAACTACCCATGGGATGAAGATGTTCCCTATCGATTTTGGGGTCCAAAGGTCAAGCACACTGGACATTGAAGTAGCAATATGGTTTCCGGGCTCTAAAGCATTATCCTTTCCACCTAGTCACCATATCAAACATGTGGACTACCCATGGGATGAAGATGTTCCCTATCGATTTTGGGGTCAAAGGTCAAGCGCACTGGACATTGAAGTAGCAATATGGTTTCCGGGCTCTAAAGCGTTATCCTTTCCACCTACAGTCACCATATCATATATATGGACTACTAATGGGATGAAGATGATCCCTATCGATTTTGGGGTTCAAAGGTCAAGCGCACTGGACATTGAAGTAGCAATATGATTTCCGGGCTCTAAAGCATTATCCTTTCCACCTACAGTCACCATATCATATATATGGACTACTAATGGAATGAAGATGATCCCTATCGATTTTGGGGTCAAAAGGTCAAAGGTCATGCGCACTGGACATCAAAGTAGCAACACTCAGAAAAGAGGTAGTTTATACCTATTACCAACACCCTTTGGGAGATTGGGGTAAGCGGGGGGTATTCTTAGTGAGCATAGCTCACAGTACCTCTTGTTAAAATTTGTGAAATTCATGGCCCCTGGATCAGGGGTTCTGGTGCTAGGGTGGGGCTCTATAAGTCATATGGTGAAAATGCATTATTTCTTTGAAAATCTTCTTCTCTGTCCTTGGGTATTAAGTAGACAAACCAATAGCATGGTTATGATGAGCAAGGATGCCTCTTTCAAAATTGTGAAATTCATGGCCCCTGGGTCAGGGGTTCTGGTATTAGGGTGGGGCCCTATTGATCATATAGTGAAAATGCATTTTATTTCTTTGAAAATCTTCTCCTCTGCTGCTGGGTATTAAGTAGACAAACTAATAGTATGATAATGATGATCAAGGATGCTTCTTTCAAAACTGAAATTTATGGCCCCTGGGTCAGGGGTTCTGGTGCAAAGGCGGGGCTGACCACATAGCTATTCAATGTTTCTTCCATCCAAAAGTAAAATTCTTATATATAAACACAAACCTAATTCAAACATTGGAAGGTTGTTACATGATACTCAGGTGACCTATAAGGCCCCTGGGCCTCTTGTTTTTTTACCTAAGCCGCTCTGATCTATCTGTCCGATTTTGGTTAAGTAAAGTTTTGATAATTACATATACATCTTCTCAAAATTTCATGCAAACTTTACACAAAGCATTTTTGGGTGAAAGGAATTCAAGACTCCTGTTCTCTTGGGGGAGGGGGAGGGGGAAAATTGACCAATTTTCAGAAATCTCTACAACAGTACATCTGTAAAAGAAACTAAATGCTTAAGAGATATAGAGCAGGAAGGCTGCTACATGTACCAAAATTGTAAATTTCATGTTCCATGAGGTAGTGGTGCTGACCCCAGTGTGGGGCCAGACTTGAAATGTAATCACAACCTTCCTCTCGAATAAATACAGCGTAATTAGTACACCATGACTTACTTTAGGACCTAAAGTAGATTAAATAGTTTCCTGGCCTTTTTCTAATTAATGGATACAGATATTGCACTCGCATTTTGTCATCAACGTCCAACAGGTGAATGATGTACTTGCTTGCAGTGCTCTTGTCAAATCGAGACAGGCTACTGACAAAAAAATTAATGTTGCATGGGTTTCAACAGTCTTGTTTAAAGTCAGCATTTTACAATTTCTATTGTAACGATCTAATTATACCCCTATGCAACGAGTCGTGCAGGGTATAATGTTTTTGACCCATCCGTCAGTCCTTTTCTTGTCAGTGCAACTCCTCCGAGACCAATCAACAGAATTTCGTGAAACTTTGTTCTTAGTAAAGACTCGCGGTGTTGATGTGCTTATTCCCAGGAATTTCTGATTCAATAATTTTTCTGTGAGTTGCGCTCTTTTTGAATTTAGAATTTTGAGTATGTGTGTCCAGTGTTCTTGCAGGAATGCATAGCATTACCATTCATTATGTGAGGCGTTGTTGAGCAATGTTCACTGGTATTAAACTGATGATAGTACGATCGTTACTATCATCCCAAGATGGCGGAATGAAATTCCGGAAAGACCACATTTACTTATTATATCTATTTGTATTGTTTATTTGCGAATGATATGTAGGCAAGAAATATCATACACTAGCAACAATTACGATCAGGTGTTATTTTATCCTTTATACGGCTCATATGAACAGAAAATTCGTCGTTGAAAAAAACGCAAGGAAATTCGTAAAACTTCCGTTACTATCATCCTCGCTGTTTTTTCAACGACGAATTTTCTGTTCATATGAGCCATATAAAAGATAAAATAACACCTGATCATAATTGTTGCTAGTGTATGATATTTCTTGCCTACATATCATTCACAAATAAACAATACAAATAGATATAATAAGTAAACGTGGTCTTTCCGGAATTTCCTTCCGCCATCTTGGGATGATAGTAACAATCATTACTATCATCAGTTTAATACCAGTGAATGTTGGAGCGTGGGGTATGTGAGCTTGCTCACTTTTTCTTTCATTTAGAATTGCAACCTGCTGTTGGGTTGAGTGCTGTTTGATGTGTTGTAAGGCCATTTTTGGCACACTGATTTCGACTACGGATTAATCCATTCACCTGATCAAGAAATAGGACTTGTGGAGGGTGTGACTGGTCAACAGGATGCTTACTCCTCCCAAGCATCTGATTCCACCTCTGGTGTGACCATGGGCTTGATGAGCTAAAGAAAAGGGGGAAATATTTTTTGCTTGCCCAATCAGACAGCCATCTTTGAATTTTCATTTGTCCCAACACAAATTGCATTTGTCCAGGGTCATTAATGTTGCACCCTGACATTATACAATACAAATAGATGTATCACTAACATATGGTATGAATAAGGTGGAAATTTTATCTATCAGTAATAGAACACAAACAAATATTAAACGGGCATTTTAAATTCATCCACATCCAAAATAAATAATTTAAACTAGGTACCATTGAGTTCATTTACATTGAATATTGACAACCCATGCATGTACGTGTATTACACATGCATGGTGGAGGTAAAACTAGGTTTAAACAGAATACACCTGTAGAGTGAATGAAGGGGTATTCTGCTGTTATAATGGGTAACCAAAATAAGATCACTTTCATCACATCTTTATTCACATGCATCTTATTTCAATTATAATTTTACTTCCCAAGTTATAAAATATATAAGTAAAAAAAAAAATCTTTAATATTTCATGTAAAATGTAAAAACAATATATATCTTCATAGTAAAAATTCAAAAACCTCATATTCAGTAAAATAATCTTTTTCACCACAGCAAGTATGCTGTATGTAGACCCACATGGCAAACAATTGTTTTTTGATTTCAGGTATAGTCAATTAATCCATAATGGCCCTATATATACATATATATTTTTTTTATCAAAGGTTATCTACCGTAGATTCCTTTATTTTACGCAAGTTAAGTACTTTATATCACAAAATGACCTGTAGACGTCATTTAAATCGCAAGAGCATGAATTCAAGAGTAGTCTGTTGATCAAGAGATTTTGCATGTATTTCAGTATTAAATATAAAAATAAATATATTTTATTTTTGAGGGATAAACTTCACGTTAAATTCTGCAATAATAAATTCCTCGCATACTTTAGGAATCTACAGAATTACTGTATAACCTTGAGATCAATTTGAAGGTTAATTTAACAAAATTAAATGAAAATGATTCACCAAGAGAGCTTTCAGAAATACTAGGTAATGACGTATATACCACCCAAATAATACGGTAAATTCTTAAGAGTAATGTTCATGTTGTCTAAACTGAGAAGGGATATTTTTGCGAATGCTTATAATAAAAGTCAAATTAAAAAATATCTTGTAAATACATTGTTTACTAAAATTCACAAAGAAATATAGAGGTCAACACACAAAATTAAACGAAATTATATCTAACAATTTATTTGTTTTCAAGCTCTCTTGGTGAATCATTTTCATTTAATTTTGTTAAATTAACCTTCAAATTGATCTCAAGGTTATACAGTAATTCTATATACTGTAAAATAAAATATATTTGTTTTCAACAAAAAAATATGTATGTACAGTAACCTATACACAGTCAACTGAAATTTGTTCCTAATAAACTGTATATGATTTTGATATGTCTTCAATCTGTAACAACATTTAAATTTGTTGAAATAACCTTCACTATGGATTGACTACCTTAATCTGACTAGACTCAATTCATAAACATCACAATAGAAATAAGTCAAATACACAACTGTATCTCTTAAACTAATTCTAAAAAAAGGTTTTGGGCAATAAAATTTGCTCATGAAAAAGATGTGACACATTCAAAATAGCTTGATGCAGATTTCTAAATTTACACAAGAATATAACTACTAGTATATAAAAACAGACGACAAAAAGCAATACTTGAGATGATTGAATTTCTTAGAATTTTGTTCAATAACTGAAAATTATATAAACATTTTTTATAGCATTTCAAAATCGTAAAATATAGAAAAAATAAAGCAGAATGAATATCTCGTAGCACACACACGTGAGTATTGCACAAAATCTCTTGACAATATAGATATTGAATTCTTACATCATTCCATGAATCTCAGTAAATTAATTTCAAAACTAATAATACAGTAACAATCTCAAATCAATCACTCTAGTTTTAAAAATCTAAAAAATATACTTTAAAATTTCATGCAGATAACTCTAGTCACTGAAATGGATATCAAATAAATTTATCGGTAGAACAATTCATCTCAGCTGAGCTATCATTTGCAAAACCATGGCTAAAACATGAATGTAGATGTATAAAGTATTTGGGAAAACAATTTGTTGCTAAATCTGGAAGTTGCCCTTTTGAAACACAAATTGGATCGGTCATTAGAAAACTAATTTGTCGCAAATAGTGAGTCTACACTTCATCAAGGGTGCCGAGATATGTCTCCAGATCCCGAGAGTGTTCTCTAGACAGGGTGAGTTTTCTAATATCCCCGAGTCTTATAGGACGTTTGATTTCAGTGTAATGCTTCTGCCTCCGACGAACACAGTACTTGATTTTTTCTATAATGAGGTCTCTGAACAACAAGGTATTATATTCAGTGAGTTTTGTCAGTCTGTCGAAGGATTCCTTCGGATATTTGAAATTGAATGTGGAGTAAGGCTGCTTGGGGTCATCAAAAATGTCAAAGTCAGCAAAAGCTTTCTCTTCTTCTGTTGTCCTTGGAACTCCTGAAAAAGAATGATAAATGTGAACAATCCCAACACTTGGTATGCCTGACCTTTAAAGGCTTATAACAATAGTTTAAATCACTTCTTTAGTGGCATGTTTGTATTCCATTAGTTTGTTGTTTGGTATCACTGCACATTACAGACAGGTCTGAGGAACACAGTGAAACTCGCGAAAAGTTGAGAAAATTAACCATAATCCTACTGGAAATATGTATCATATACATGTAATAGATATGTTGAGTAGACAGTTGAGTTTTACACATTAGTACATGTAATAGATATGTTCAGTAGACATTAGTATAAACATTAGTACATGTAATAGATATGTTGAGTAGACATTAGTATAAACATTAGTACATGTAATAGATATGTTGAGTAGACAGTTGAGTTTTACACATTAGTACATGTAATAGATATGTTGAGTAGACAGTTGAGTTTTACACATTAGTACATGTAATAGATATGTTGAGTAGACAGTTGAGTTTTACACATCAGTACATGTAATAGATATGTTCAGTAGACATTAGTATAAACATTAGTACATGTAATAGATATGTTCAGTAGACAGTTGAGTTTTACACATTAGTACATGTAATAGATATGTTCAGTAGACATTAGTATAAACATTAGTACATGTAATAGATATGTTGAGTAGACATTAGTATACACATCAGTACATGTAATAGATATGTTGAGTAGACAGTTGGGTTTTACACATTAGTACATGTAATAGATATGTTGAGTAGACATTAGTATAAACATTAGTACATGTAATAGATATGTTCAGTAGACAGTTGGGTTTTACACATTAGTACATGTAATAGATATGTTGAGTAGACATTAGTATAAACATTAGTACATGTAATAGATATGTTCAGTAGACAGTTGAGTTTTACACATCAGTACATGTAATAGATATGTTGAGTAGACATTAGTATAAACATCAGTACATGTAATAGATATGTTGAGTAGACAGTTGAGTTTTACACATCAGTACATGTAATAGATATGTTCAGTAGACATTAGTATAAACATTAGTACATGTAATAGATATGTTCAGTAGACATTAGTATAAACATTAGTACATGTAATAGATATGTTGAGTAGACATTAGTATACACATTAGTACATGTAATAGATATGTTCAGTAGACAGTTGAGTTTTACACATCAGTACATGTAATAGATATGTTGAGTAGACATTAGTATAAACATTAGTACATGTAATAGATATGTTGAGTAGACAGTTGAGTTTTACACATTAGTACATGTAATAGATATGTTGAGTAGACAGTTGAGTTTTACACATCAGTACATGTAATAGATATGTTCAGTAGACATTAGTATAAACATTAGTACATGTAATAGATATGTTGAGTAGACAGTTGGGTTTTACACATCAGTACATGTAATAGATATGTTCAGTAGACAGTTGGGTTTTACACATTAGTACATGTAATAGATATGTTGAGTAGACATTAGTATAAACATTAGTACATGTAATAGATATGTTGAGTAGACATTAGTATAAACATTAGTACATGTAATAGATATGTTGAGTAGACATTAGTATACACATCAGTACATGTAATAGATATGTTGAGTAGACATTAGTATAAACATTAGTACATGTAATAGATATGTTGAGTAGACATTAGTATAAACATTAGTACATGTAATAGATATGTTCAGTAGACAGTTGAGTTTTACACATTAGTACATGTAATAGATATGTTCAATAGACATTAGTATAAACATTAGTACATGTAATAGATATGTTCAGTAGACAGTTGAGTTTTACACATCAGTACATGTAATAGATATGTTGAGTAGACATTAGTATACACATCAGTACATGTAATAGATATGTTCAATAGACATTAGTATAAACATTAGTACATGTAATAGATATGTTCAGTAGACAGTTGGGTTTTACACATTAGTACATGTAATAGATATGTTGAGTAGACATTAGTATAAACATTAGTACATGTAATAGATATGTTCAGTAGACAGTTGAGTTTTACACATCAGTACATGTAATAGATATGTTGAGTAGACATTAGTATAAACATTAGTACATGTAATAGATATGTTGAGTAGACATTAGTATAAACATTAGTACATGTAATAGATATGTTCAGTAGACAGTTGAGTTTTACACATTAGTACATGTAATAGATATGTTGAGTAGACAGTTGAGTTTTACACATTAGTACATGTAATAGATATGTTCAGTAGACAGTTGGGTTTTACACATTAGTATAAATATTAGTACATGTATTTTCTCATACCTGGTTTGGTCTCGTCTCTGAATTTTATATTGGCTAACACAAAATGTAAGACAATGGGACACTTGGGATCACCGGGTTCCTCGAATACATAGCACTCCTTGCGACCTTCCACATTTACAATGTTAGGGTCAATCTTTGGAAATGGCACTTTGTTCAAATTAGCCCACTGCTGAGCTAACATGATTTCCTAAAATTCATTATAAACATTGGAGATTTTATTACATGTGCAAAGTAATGGTATAACATGTCTATATGTACTGTAAATGTTGAGATTTTTTTTTTTTAAACAGTATTTTATTATGAATAACATATTAAGGATTAGGCAGCAGGCAATGCCTATATAAGCCTTCTCCTTAATGTTGAGATTTTTGGGAGTTAATCCAACAAATTCATGTGATTGAACCCTTATCCAAAGCTGTTTTGTCAGCGACGTTGCTTTACTTCACTATGAATGCAATGAAAAGCAACAAATAGAAGGGGAATTATATCTTAGAAAAAAGATAAAGTTGGATTAGGTTGGGTTTTTTTTGGCATTTTAATAGAAATTACCATTAGGAATGAATGGCATGAATCCCCACATTTACAGTGCATGGTTTCAATTAAGTAAAAGAAGTATACATGTTGAAGTAAAGAATTCTAATCGATTTACCTGGAGGTGCTGAGAAACCCAACATGTATGTAGTATACAACACAACTCAAAAAACATGCCTTAAACATTGCTACAGTGTCTGTAATGACCCAGCTCACTTTAGATATCAGAGGAGCCCTAATTTATAGAACGTACCTTAAATGGTAGAGCGGTGTCACTGGGCCTGGCACTGAAATCAAATGACAGTATCAGGTCCACCTCCCTCTGCGGCCGGAGAACGAGGGAGTAGGGAGAGTTAAATGTCAGTCCACCATCCACAACATACAGCTTCTTTATTGAGGTGGGGTACATCTCAAAGATCTTTGAAAATGGATCTACAATAGTGAGAACCAGTAAGCACTGGTCAGCTTGCAGACAAACATGGCTGACCCAAGTTTTGACATGCATTTGACAACAATGAATGCACTTTCTGGATAGAGCTGGATATTTTACTCAAGATAAGTATTGACCAAAGTCTGAGTAATGTTGAAAGAACATTTGTTTGATTACAGATCATAGCTAAAGTATCCCATTACTGACAGGCAATTTGGGGATGGGGTCCACTGCTTTCTCAGGGTTCTAACTTAACAAATCTTTGTTCTGCTTAGATAGCATATAACAAAGGATACCCCACTACAGCTAAGAACTTAATCAAAATAAGGTCCTAGTGGTCTGCACAGATGCCGGCATAAGGGTGTCATTATTGTGGGAGGGAGCTGGAGTATGTGGAGAAAATTTGTGTGGAACGTGAAACCCTTTTTGCATATACATGTACATTCATTATACAGAAGATCATTATTTAGGTAGTAGAGACAAGACCATAGGCACTTAATTTGCCTGCCCCTGTTCAAGCAAAACACTAGAATCACATTCCAATTACCCAGTGATGTGGTACATATAAATGGGAAATGCTCTGCTGTCATTTATCTATATTTGTATATGCACCAATGCTCTGCAGTCATTTATCTATATAGGCCACCACTGTGGGTTTTTTATTGTGGCTAAATCTGTCCTTTAGCATAAAGACCTTGACCTCTATCAGACATAAAGCTTTAACTTTGACCTTTAATTTGACCTAAGTCCCTGTCTTGCATATAGCTCAAAAGTTATGACTACTGTAGACAAAAGGACATAAAAGCAGGTGAAAAGTGATGTACTCAATATTTTTATTTTATCAGGGGGTGGGGGGGTGGGGGTGTGTGTGAGGCATACATGAAACACTTTTCTACACGGACAATAACTTAGAAACTATCTATAAACATCCAGCGGATATGGTGAAACTCACTAGCTCCACTGTACGAGGCATCCAGATCATCAAATAATGAGGCACTGCTGGGTTCCGTGAACGGTGAAAAGGGGTAGCAGGTGGACATCGACAACCCCCTCATAAAACTGTGAACCTTGGCTGCTCGGCCTTCTATGGATTTCAACATGTGGGTGCTTTGATAAACGTTCTTAAACATGTCCTTCCAGAACGATGGTTTGCTGGATGTTTTATTTTTGCTGATTTTCAGGGCTTTCTTTGGTTTCATTTTGTAGTTTTTCCGAGATTCATTGTCCTCGCTGTCGGACTCGCTCGAGACACTGTCTTCATCTGACTGAGTCGACATATCTTGCAACAATTCCCTTTCTACAACAGATTAAGTCCATGAGACTTGTTAAATTCACATCTTTACAAATACAAATTGAATTAGAAAAAAGATTGAAACATCCCTCCTTATTTAAGATAAAGGAACAAAATAAAACCACCATTGGCATTATTAACTTTTTGATCCACCTACCCATTTCCTTTCTTTCCTGCTCCATGTCCTCTGATATATCTTGCTCACATTTTACTTTTTTGTCATCCCTTAGCAACCTTGATATCTGTATACAAAAGGCACTCCCCCACACACCTACAAAACAAACCAATTCTTCAAAAACTGTTTTCTACTTTTCACCCAGAGAAAATTCTGAAGAGTTTATGATTGTAACTGAGTGTATCCGGGTTTACTTTAAAACACCAATACACTTATTTACCCATGAGGAAATGCAGGGGTGGCTCCTCATGTTGTGTGACCAACTGACCCATGAAGAACTTGCTTCCAAACAACTGAGTCTTCATAAATGTTCCATATTTTGGAAGGCCTATTTCATAGGGAGTGAATTCCATCCACTCTACAAGACAATTACAAATTAGATTATTTCAACATATATCTTAAAGTCATTTTCATTCATATTCCTGTACAATGTGCCAATCTTTCAAATATCATATGGCATTGATTTATCTGCCCCATGTATAGTACACCACTCTTTCCTCCCAGGTCACATAAACACCAATTTTTAGTTATGGGCATGATCTGTATAGGACCAAATTTAAGGAAGTTTGGAGAAGGTGTCTATGTTGATGTCCTGCAGTTGCCATGGATTTCATGATGCATTGTGTGATGTTTCGATAGCTTTTAACATGGAAGGTCTCGCGATGTATCATAGAACTTTATATTGGTCTTAAGTCTTTGGACAGTACCCAGCATTACACCTCCCCCCCCCCTCCACATAATATTTCGATTATTGTATAAATGTTCTTCGTATTGTCCCCAAGATTAACTTTAAACAAGTCCCATGCAATGTAAAGGTTGGGTATCTTATTCTGCCAATACAATTATTGCACCGTGTGCCAGATTTCACATATGACGGGGTTTTTTTCCCATTGAATAGCAGAGGGAAAGGATAATGTCAATACTCTTTAAAATATTTGTGAATTGCATACATACGGCTGCAACAAGTGCGAGTCTAATTAAGACAACAATTATTGTACAGTTGCTGCAAGGTTAACTAGATTGAATTGGGACTGCTTCATGTTTAATCATAGAGGCTTTAATTCTGTACAGGTGTCAGAAATTCATAGTGTACGTGTGTCTGTGTTTACTATAGCTGCTGCTTAAACAGGATTATCCTGTGTTAACTTAAAAGCTGCTGCTTAAACAGGTGTGTGGAGCTGCTGCTTAAACATGAGCACCTAACCATAATGAGCACCTGAACATCATAGTGTGGAGAAAAATCCAAGGGGCACCACATTTGTGACCATTACATGTATGTCTGCAGAAGTGTGTGATTATATCCAAAGATTTTCTAAAATTGTAGATTAAGATAATCAGAAATTATCAAACTTTTAAAGAGATTGGTGGATATGTGACTGGGGGATTAACAAATTTCAAACAAGGCATGTCCCAAATCTGTACATTGAAATATGTCCCAAATCTGTACATCGAAATACATGTCCCAATCTGTACGTCGAAATACATGTCCCAAATCTGTACATCGAAATACATGTCCCAAATCTGTACATCGAAATACATGTCCCAAATCTGCACATTGAATACATGTCCCAAATCTGTACATAACATGCTGTATGTTGACACTTAGTTTATTAAATATTGCTGAGAAATACAATACCATGAAAGACTTCCGCTGAGACATTCTTTTTGACGTGAAGGCATGTATACAATGGCATGGGCACATCAGCTTTCTTCAGGATATCTTGCTGATCCGTCAGCTTGGATTCCAGTCTCTGTTTATCAAAAGCAAAATCATATAATTGCATAATCATGCACTGAAAGCAATCTCATAAATCCATCACCTGACCCTCACTATTGCTATCATAGTATACTAATCTGTTAATTATACACTGTACTCAAATGGATTAATTATTTCAATCCGACTTAAAAATGACTAGTTGAGATTTAGTAAATGAAAGAATAACAGTGCTTGACAGACTGACCTTTAATAAAATCTACTCATACTGGTCTACTGCCACAGGTGATATTTAATTACATGCCTCAGTTTACACCATCAATGGTACAATTGCAATTGTTTGTGCTGTTTGCTTAATACAAAACTATTAATTTAAAAGCTGACAAAAACGAAAAAATAACATTAAATATGTTTCAGAGAGATCTATCCCCACCATGTGGCAATGTTGAAAAGGTTGATTGTGAAAAATATACGTGTTCAATCAACTAGTCAGGGCAACCACAAGACTACAGACAGTACCTAAAGTTTTATCTCTATCAGGCAAAAGGTTCTGAGGATAAAAAACAGTATTGATTCATTTATATCCAGAGTGAATTAAATTATGACCTTGTAAGATTTTAAATGAAACGAAGCCATAATATCATAAGACATTTTGACTAATGGAGATCATCTACTCTTTAGGGGGTACCATTGTACCAAGTTTGATGTCTGTCAAGAAAAGGTTCACAAGATATATTGTGAAGACAATAATCTTCCTAGTATATAAAATTATCCTTGATATTTAACCCTGTTACCTCAAAATCAAAAGGGGTCATCTACTCATTAGGATGTATATTATCAGTGGTTGACGTCTGTCAAGCAAAGGGTTCTTAAGATATCTTACCATCTCCAGATTTACCGCTGACCTTGTGATGGGATATCTACCTCTTAAAGGAAGAACCAGTGTACCAAGTTTGATGTCTCTCAAACAAAGGGTTCTCAATATAATGAGTGGACAATATCTTCCTTTTTCCTGAATATATTGACCCTTGACCTCTTGACCTCAAAATCATTAGGGATCATCTACTCTTTGAGGAAAACCAATATTAATTATTAAGATACTGAGTGAACTACACTAGGTGTACTGACTGACTGACCGACGTGCAAACCAATATGCCTCCCTTTTTTTTTTTCAAGGAATAAAAAATAGCAGTATATGAAAGAAACACTGTTATTCTAATCAGAAGCAGCCACAGGTGTTTTTAATATTTGCATCAGTTACAATTAGTATATCGATCAGTATTATGATATCCTATTCAATGCATATAACTATAAATACTTTTCCTTTAGGTCTCAGTTATTTCAAGTAAACAAAACAAAAGAACTAATGTATATAATGCACAAAATTCTGTAAGATGCTGTCATTATGTAGAAGGCCACTAAGAAGGAATGCACAAGTAAAGAAGGCAAGTTTATTGCACACTGGCATAAAATCTTACGTTTTTGAGAATTGTGTCTCCCACTAAGCAACCAAAGAAGTCGGTGAAGCTGACAGGCTGCCCCAGTCGCCGTTTGTGGACGATTCTAGAGATGTAGGTACACAAGCTCTGTGGACTCAGGAGCCAGAAGGGACTATGCTCTATGTTTCTGCCCAACTCCTCTTGAAGTTCTCCAGGAGTTTTCCTGGGCCAGTCTGGATGAGAATATAATTGGGACAAATACCTAGAAACGAATCAGTGAGTAAATACTTACATGCTTAATATATTCACAGGTACATGTATATATAGATCAATATTTGTATTAATCATAAATTTAATGAGCCCGTGTGTATCTGCAACCTTTGAAAGTTTATACTATGATAAAAATCGCTAAAATGCATCAAAGATGCGTATGGCCGAGTTGCAGTTTGGAAAATTATGCACGCTTGCATTCACGAAGTAAAAACATGCACGTATTTAATATAGTTTATAAGTATGAAACTTTGAATGGCCGCAATAGGTATTTAGTGTTATAATGACCTTGACCTTTGGATTTCAAAAGCAACATGAATCTTGAATGTCATCGGGATTTGAAGTCTGATAAACATGCACCAGCAAGTACATGCATAAAAGTTAGAGGCAAGCTCAAATCTACAGTATATAGTGAAAAAGAGACCTTGACCTTTGACCTTTTGACCTCAAAATAAATAGGAACCTTCCTCTTTTAGATGTGATCAAAATATGCAAGTCTGACAAAAACGCACCAAGTAGTATCAAAGTTAGAGACCGGACAAGCTCAAATCTATGGCATTTAGTGACAAAGTGACCTTGACTTTTGACCTCAAAATAAACAGGAACCTTCCTCTTTTGGATGTAATCATGTTATATAAGTCTCACAAAGATGTACCAAAAAGTATGAAAGTTAAAGACCGGACAAGCTAATTGTGGACGCCGCCCGCCCGCCCCCCCGACTGGACACCCATTCTTCACCAATTTAAAAGCCGAGATTTGCTTCGCAACTCTGCTAAAAAAGGACTTTTACACTAAAATATGGTTACATTGAACATACTCTGATATATCACTCCTTATAATGAAGGGACAATCACTATACCAGGTTTGCAAAACACAGAAAGACATAAAGGAATGACTGCCTAGGTGGTTTGTATTATAGGAGAGTATAAAACACTGGATTAATTACCCCTTGCTTGCATAATACGAACAACCTTGATATTTAATCCTTCTATCTGATAATGATTTTTATTTTTATTTTATGCTGAAAGGGCAGTGCTTTTATCAACAAATATACCTTGAAACAGCATAGGATTAACACTAAGAAAAATTTAAATATATCTAAATGCATTTAGTTGTACTTATAATGAAACAGCACCATAAATCTGAATGTAACGAGTTGTACTTATAATGAAACAGCATCGTAAATCTGAATGTAACGAGTTGTACTTATAATGAAACACCATAGTAAATCTGAATATAACGAGTTGTTCTTAATATAATGAAACAAATTATGCTATTCCTAATGTTTCGCTCTAACCAGGTTTTCCTATTCTAGTATATACCAACACTAAGCCTTCATGAATACATTAATTGCAGTGCTGAGCTCTTGTACTACTGATTACAGTGCTGAGCTCTAGTACTACTGATTACAGTGCTGAGCTCTAGTACTACTGATTACAGTGCTGAGCTCTAGTACTACTGATTACAGTGCTGAGCTCTAGTACTACTGATAACAGTGCTGAGCTCTAGTACTACTGATTACAGTGCTGAGCTCTAGTACTACTGATTACAGTGCTGAGCTCTAGTACTACTGATAACAGTGCTGAGCTCTAGTACTACTGATTACAGTGCTGAGCTCTAGTACTACTGATCACAGTGCTGAGCTCTAGTACTACTGATTACAGTGCTGAGCTCTAGTACTACTGATAACAGTGCTGAGCTCTAGTACTACTGATTACAGTGCTGAGCTCTAGTACTACTGATTACAGTGCTGAGCTCTATTACTACTGAAGTATTACCAGGCTGATCCTGAGAGTCCCCCTGCATAAGTAGTCATGTCCAAAATATGGCTGTCCACTAAGGCCGTAAACACTCCGCTGTAAGCTGTCATGGCACGGAATCCCCCACCAGACCCTATCACACCTATGTTAGGAACCTACAACACATCAAAATATAAAGGAATATATAGATAATGGTTTGGTGCAGTGATATTATATCAGATTGACTGAAATATACAATTATGCGATATCAGATGAAGTGGAACCCTCTGTACCTACTGCATTTCACTTCACACCTTTAACGATGCATGCCATTTTATGTTATTAGGATATACAGTTCCATTGCCCCCCCCCCCCCCCCCCCCCCCCCCCCCCCCTTGCATTATGCATATAGTTTAAGTCAAATTATAACTTCTGGAAAGAACAGATGTCTGTTAATTTATATTTTCCTTAAAAATACAAACATAAAAATGTACAATATTGGCTAAGACCAGAAATTTTAGGATGGCAAAAATGTGGCCTACTATCAAATTTAGTAAAATCAAAGATGCAAAATTTTCTAAAACAAAGTACATGCACCATAGGAACTGCTGCATACACCCATTTTCAAATGATTCAAATTACAGCTAGATCTAGATATATACAGTGGTCCCTAACAACTTTTCAGAATTTGAAATTAGAGGTGTTTTAATGGGACTAGTACTTATACCTTTCACACAGCTTATTCAAACTGGGGCACATTAGTAACCTTTTACTTTTATCTAAATGGCTTTAGCTTTTAAAGATCATGACATGGCCTTAAATCATATCTAGCAATCCTCATGCTTATTAAGTACAATTGAGTTTGCAATTATCTTTCCATTACAAAGTTATGGTGCTGACAAAAATGTAGTACTTTTCTTACCAGTGACCTTGACCTTGTTGAAATTATTTTGGTTCATGGTTATGACATAGGGCAACCTTTGTCCCAAGTATGAACCTCTATTGTCTCCTCATTACGAAGTCATCGCCAAGACAACTATTTCTTCTATTACAATGACCTTGACCAAATGGCCTTTACCTTAAAGATGTGACCATGCTCCTGAGGGAAGTCATAGCACACTAAATAATGATAAGAAACCTGTGTGGCAAGCATAAGGTTCTAATGGTCTATTGTCTTTCCATTACAGAAATTCTGACAAAGGCCAACAGACAAATAAATAGATGATGAACATGGTAATTCCTGTACACCCCCCCCCCCCCCCCCCAAGTTTGTTGGAAGCATTAAATTGGTCAAAATAAGACTTGTTCAAGTCATCATCATCAGGAAACCGTCAAAATCTCTGTACATTATATGGGAAGAATATAAGTGAAATCCACTGAATTCAACCCCACCCTCTGCTGTGAGGTTCCTGACTGCAAATTTTAATTAGAAACTCATTGTTAATGCCTGCCCAAATAACCAAATGCTTGTCTGTCTGAACATAGGTCCATCTCTCATTGAACTAAAAAGTCTCCCCATCTTTCATTTTGGAGAATTGAATGTAAACATTGTAAATTTGGTTGTCCTAGAGATGCTTTAAAGCCCTTACATCTCTTTCTTTTGTTGGGGCATCTTCACCTAAGATTTTCTTCATAACTTCAAACACTTTTTTTCGTCTTCTTTCGAGAAATTCTATTTCTTCTCTGCAGAGTGTTAAACTAAATCTAAGCTGAGGTTCACATCTGTAAACGAAAAATCAAAAAGACATGACGCACCTTGTAATCATTGTTAGGATAATAAATTAAAGGGCCCACGAGCATGAGAAAAATAGCAGTCTTCAATCAGTATAACATCTTTGATAATATGGTATCATCAATACTTACTGTCAATCAACTTAATTAAAAACAGTCAAAGGTTGAAATACTGATACAAATCTCTTGTAATTCTGAGATCTAAGTCAATTAAATCAGATCATTTATTCTTAGTATGTTCTATTTAATACAGATACTGTCAATTTGACAAATGTTTCAGACACCACAAAGCTATATCTAACAAAACTGTGACATATGACTGCCATGGTGTTCTTCAGTTATTGTGCAATAATACATTTATTAACTAATATTGGTTTCTTATTTTCTGTGAATTCCATGTTCTATGAATGCTAAAGTTCACTGGCACCAGACAATATGTGTACCTATAAGACTAATTTTTGTGAATTCCATGTTCTATGAATGTTAAAGTTCACTGGCACCAGACAATATGTGTACCTATAAGACTAATTTTTGTGAATTCCATGTTCTATGAATGTTAAAGTTCAATGGCACCAGACAATATGTGTACCTATAAGACTAATTTTTGTGAATTCCATATTCTATGAATGTTAAAGTTCAATGGCACCAGACAATATGTGTACCTATAAGACTAATTTTTGTGAATTCCATATTCTATGAATGTTAAAGTTCAATGGTACCAGACAATATGTGTACCTATAAGACTAATTTTTGGTTTCAAAGAAATGTTCTTCCAGGATACAGACTCTGTGTGTTTATGTCTGTGTGCATGAGGGGGAGGGGGGGGGGGGGGGGGTTAATGTTTTGGACGTATTGATCAAAATAGATATAGTACCACATGGTTATAGTGAATACACTTATAATGAATTACTGTTTATAATGAAGTGCTGACTGTAATCACGAGTGATATACATGTCAAGTAGAAGCCAAAATTAAACATATAGCCTGCAAAATGGACAGAAGAAATTTTTGCCACAAAATTTTGGAGAAACAGTCTGTCATACAGATCAACACACAATATCACAAATGCAAGGGACAAAAACAAGGTAATCACTAATAGTAGGGATGTCACCTGGATTCTGGTTAATTAACACGTTACTTTGTCATCTTTCTGATCCCGACATGTGAATTAAAATTAAGTAACAAGTTTAATTCTGTCAGCTTTCTGATCTCGACATGTGAATTAAAATTAAGTAACAAGTTTAATTCTGTCAGCTTTCTGATCTTGACATGTGAATTAAAATTAAGTAACAAGTTTAATTCTGTCAGCTTTCGGATCCCGACATGTGAATTAAAATTAAGTAACAAGTTTAATTCTGTCAGCTTTCTGATCTCGACATGTGAATTAAAATTAAGTAACAAGTTTAATTCTGTCAGCTTTCTGATCCCGACATGTGAATCAAAATTAAGTAACAAGTTAAATTCTGTCAGCTTTATGATCACGACATGTGAATTAAAATTAACCAACAAGTTTAACGTTGTCATCTTTCTGATCGTTAAAATGGGTTATTCAATATTATTATACTTTCATGTAAAATACTCGAACCTGATTGGTCGAGAAGCATTTGAAAAAACATATTGTTACCCTCTGAGAACAGAAAACACGCGACCCAGGGTGATAGTATCTAGCAACGGGTAACAGTACTTGACAATGGGTGATATTATAAAAAATTATCACATGCGTCAAATTTATGCGTGTACGGTTCGCCGTAGATTGCTAGACGACGTCGTTTGAGCGTTTGTAATAAACGCGAGTACCCGCATCGAAATACAAAATATCGTACGACAGTGATTGATCAAATGTCAACAGACGTAAGTTTTTCTGCTTTCCAGTTTACATAACATTCAGTATAATAAAACAAATATTGCATGTATTTGAGGGTAACATTGAAATTTTCACCCCTCGAGAAACCATTGTCAACCTCGGCTACGCCTCGGTTGACAATGGTTTTCTCGGGGTGAAAATTTTCAATGTTACCCTCAAATACATGCAATATTTATATAGGAACAACTTCTTATTTAACAATGTTTAATTGTGATCTTCTCTGTCATCTACTACAGAACATCAGAAAATTTTTGAATGGCCCACTTTTTTCCCACCCATTAATTTCTCATCCAAAATGGACAAAAATAACATGGTTATTCAGTATCTAATTTTGCTTCACATAAATTGTTCTTATCTACATGGCAGTTAAATTGAGACACTTCAGTCGAAGATATTAGCAAATATACATGTAACTATGTGTAGCTATTTTGGCATTGAAATGCATGGTACCATTTAGTGCCGCTAGCCACGGTTACTGAGTCCGGTAGTACCTACCCTACCATTAGACGTAGTGTAAATGGAGACAATAGGCGTGGCTTGTGACGGTGGGTACCATTTCCTGCTATGAAAAGTTAAACCATGGATTTCCTTTGAAACATTTCTAAGCTTAGTGGAGAATGTTGATGACATGCTTCTAATGACAGTAAGTTTATGTGGAGGATGTTGTTGACATGTTGTCTAATGACAGTAAGTTTGTGTGGAGGATGTTGTTGACATGTTGTCTAATGACAGTAAGTTTGTGTGGAGGATGTTAGTGACATGTTGTCTAATGACAGTAAGTTTATGTGGAGGATGTTGGTGACATGCTGTCTAATGACAGTAAGTTTATGTGGAGGATATTAGTGACATGTTGTCTAATGACAGTAAGTTTATGTGGAGGATGTTAGTGACATGTTGTCTAATGACAGTAAGTTTATGTGGAGGATGTTGGTGACATGCTGTCTAATGACAGTAAGTTTATGTGGAGGATGTTAGTGACATGCTATCTAATGACAGTAAGTTTAGTGGAGGATGTTGATGAAATGCTGTCTAATGACAGTAAGTTTATGTGGAGGATGTTGGTGACATGCTGTCTAATGACAGTAAGTTTATGTGGAGGATATTAGTGACATGTTGTCTAATGACAGTAAGTTTATGTGGAGGATGTTAGTGACATGTTGTCTAATGACAGTAAGTTTATGTGGAGGATGTTAGTGACATGTTGTCTAATGACAGTAAGTTTATGTGGAGGATGTTAGTGACATGCTTCTAATGACAGTAAGTTTATGTGGAGGATGTTAGTGACATGCTTCTAATGACAGTAAGTTTATGTGGAGGATGTTAGTGACATGTTGTCTAATGACAGTAAGTTTATGTGGAGGATGTTAGTGACATGCTTCTAATGACAGTAAGTTTATGTGGAGGATGTTAGTGACATGCTTCTAATGACAGTAAGTTTAGTGGAGGATGTTAGTGACATGTTGTCTAATGACAGTAAGTTTATGTGGAGGATGTTAGTGACATGCTTCTAATGACAGTAAGTTTATGTGAGGGATGTTAGTGACATGTTGTCTAATGACAGTAAGTTTATGTGGAGGATGTTAGTGACATGCTTCTAATGACAGTAAGTTTATGTGGAGGATGTTAGTGACATGTTGTCTAATGACAGTAAGTTTATGTGGAGGATGTTAGTGACATGCTTCTAATGACAGTAAGTTTAGTGGAGGGTGTTAGTGACATGTTGTCTAATGACAGTAAGTTTATGTGGAGGATGTTAGTGACATGCTTCTAATGACAGTAAGTTTATGTGGAGGATGTTGGTGACATGCTGTCTAATGACAGTAAGTTTATGTGGAGGATGTTAGTGACATGCTTCTAATGACAGTAAGTTTATGTGGAGGATGTTAGTGACATGTTGTCTAATGACAGTAAGTTTATGTGGAGGATGTTAGTGACATGCTTCTAATGACAGTAAGTTTATGTGGAGGATGTTAGTGACATGCTGTCTAATGACAGTAAGTTTATGTGGAGGATGTTAGTGACATGCTTCTAATGACAGTCAGTTTAGTGGAGGATGTTAGTGACATGTTGTCTAATGACAGTAACTGAACACTACAATTGCATCTTTTAAAACTATATGATTTTTACTTGCCAAAACTTTGATTGCTATTTTCCAATTGGATTCAGGACATTTTGATTCATATATCTATGTTAAAGTAAACACAATAGACTTGTGCACTGCTACGGAATAATCAAATGGATGAAGATGAAATGCCATCTCCTAATTTCAATATATAAACAGTTATGAAATGCTTTTATTAAACAGTCCATATTATTTTGTATAGTGATATCAACTGATGAATCGAGTTGTTAATTTTCATTCTCTGTTCAAAGTTAAAGAATATCTATAACCTTATCTCGTCTAAATATCCAGCCAAGCTCAATCTCAGCTGAGATAAATATCCAGCCAAGTTCAATCTCAGCTGAGATAAATATCCAGCCAAGCTCAATCTCAGCTGAGATGACTGTATACAGGGTTATTTTCGCCCCGTGTAACTTTCACCTTTCTACACTTGTTGACGGTTTTGCTCCGTTTTAAATTCGCCCAGACACAGTTGTGTTAAAAGAGAGATAAGTGAAAAATTCAGTTTTGCCCAGTCTTAAATTCGCAAACTGAAAACAAGGGCAAAAGAAGCGAAAATAAAATGGGGGCGAATATTTCACTGTATACACTAATCATACTGCTTTTCCCCAAGTAACTGAGTTCCAATTTTTGCGTTCGGTAATCGGATGTTTCCATGAGAGCCTGTTACTTGTTGACATCTCTATCATGAATATCATTATGTACCCCCTTCCACAGTGCTGCAGTACTGTAGTTAAATAATAAATTCACCTACCTGTGGTTTGCCCACATTTCAATAACAACTTCTGAGGTCTGAAAAAAAAGAAATAACAGTGAATAAAACATACTGCATTTGATTGCTAACCTAGAATTCATTTTGTGAAACATTGCTTACCTCGTTGAATTTAAGAGTGTGGTCTACTTTATCATATGGAAGACTATGTAGAGATATTCTTTGAGGTTCTCCAAGCATTTCATCATAGGTGTAGTTAGCATCCATTAATGTCACTTCTGTAACAACAATTGTTTCACAATAAATTCTTGTTGACATATGAATTGGGCCTCAATAGTCACCCAAGAAACACACAAGGAAGATTTGGGGGTGGGGGGGATATCCTAACTCGTTTGTGGTCAAAAAGGACATTTTGTTCTCCTGGTGTTTCTTCATTGCAAAAATTTTGACATGGAATTTTTTAGGGTGGCTTGGTTAAAATGACCATGTTGCTCAGGGTTGTGATGCACTGGTCATAAGTAAGCTTGTACCAAATATAAGCTAGCTTCTATAATGTTTTTCTAGTACAGAGTTAAAGTCTGCAAGAAATATGTCAAATTTTTATTATTGTCCTTGACAATGGGCAAATGACTTTGGTTCAGGGTCAAAATACACTGTCAGAGTATCAGCAACTTTTGTATCAATTAAGTTTGAACTTCTAGCAATCTGTCCACGATCAAGTTAATGTCCAGAAAATGATTCTAGCAAATCATTCAATCTCTTTAAGGTAGCTCACTACACTAAAGCTTATACTCTTTATGACACTACATCACAAGATGGCGATTTAAATGTTTTCTGAAATTATTTGTATCGATCGACTTGTTTGTCTATCATCGTAGCTCAGTGGTTAAAGCATTGGGCTGGTGAACCGCAGATCTCGAGTTCAAATCCCCCAGAGTCTTTTGTTCATATGTGTTGAAATTATTTTTTTGAAAATCATGTTTTATCGAAATTTGTATATTTTTTGTCTTTTTGGCATATATACTTATTGTATATCATCATCTCTTTTATAATTAGATCAATTCGTATTGATTTGAGAAACTATTTCTGGGTGTAGTGAGCCACCTTAAATTGAAGATTGTGGTATTGTCTTCAATTCAGGTTCATCCAGAGCAAACTGTTTGGGTCATGAGTAGTCTTTTTGTCAACTATGAGTTTTAATGCCTCTTCATTGCAAAGTTGTAGCCCTGAGTGACCATTTTCACAAAAAAACCTTACAACTAAGATACAATTTTTGTCTCTGCCTTATACTCAACTGGGTGCCCTGAGTAAGAATGCAAGCTTTATCAATTGTGTGCATAGTACTTAGTTTTGTTCATTCAGAAATATATGAGAAAAGAATTTCACTGTGTTAAAATATATGAGAAAAGAGATATAAAAGAATTACACTGTGTTAAAATTTTCATCTAATTAATCGTAAGATTTTTGTGAAATGGTCATTTCAATTTCCCTTTATTTGTGACTAGTTGGGATCATAACAAATTTTGAACCAAACCATTAGGCCACTGTACAACATAAGGAAGGTGGCTATTTCTTGTAGTCACAAAAGATTAGCATTATTTTTAGGCGAAAATCATTTCCCATGTGAATTAATTTTGCAAGAATATTACAAATGATGCAATGCAAAATATCATGAATATTCAAAGTACCCCACAGTAATATTACATGCAAGATATTTTACATGTACAATTTAGTTATGTGCATGCATAACATGCAAGTTGATTACTGCAAAAAAGTTACTATGCTTGTGTTATATGAACATATGTTTTGTGTGTATTTTATGCATTGATAGATTTGAAGGCTAACTCTGTTCATCATGCATGCAGTGTAATAATTTTTGTCTTTGTTTTTTCTTCCTGTTTTTGTGATTTGGGATTTTGTTCATCCTGATGCTCTTCTCTGGGGCCAAATTGGTTGAATAAAAAATAAAATATTCTATCCTATTTTCTCCATAAAAATGTACATGTATAATACAAAAGTTCAAAAAAGTAATTCTAATAATCATATCATTTCCTGCTCTGATTGGCTTTTAGAAGCTAGCTAGGTTAAAATGAGGTAATAAAAAACACCACGGTTAAAGTATGTGATAGAATCATTTCTCTTCAGCATCAAGATTTGCTTTGCTGAAAAAGTCAGATGTGGTTGGGATTTCATTGCTCTATTTCTCGTTATGATAGTGATCAACAATATCCGGTAGAGTTAATCTCACCCCTTATGAAACCATTTCATGTGCACGTCAGACCGATTCATCCCTTCATTACCTCTCAACAACAGCCTCATATACAAGAGCTTCATGAGAGCATATCATTGTTGTTTAGACCGTACCAGGAAGAGGAACAAAACTGCACATCATAATACCCTCCTCTTTTCTAAAATGGGAACTACTATTTCATCCTGTTTCTAAATCAAATTAATTTTCAAGATCATGCATTAAAAACAAATCTTGCGTGTTCATTATATAATAAGTAGGAGCCAATACATGTGTATACATTTACCAAATGGAGAATGAAATGATTTTTTAAATGAAAATTAAAGTTGGTCTTTTCCTTTATTAGTTAAAAACATAATCTGATGAGACCTGTTAAATATGCCATGATCAACTCGTGACTTGATAAAAAGGTTCAGTGTGTGATGAAAAACTCAAGAATTAGATGGATAGAAGACTATACCATGCAAAGACAACTGTAAGTCTTATTAAATTAAATCAAATAATAATTTAAGACTTGCCCTATACATTAACTTAATTTCAAGCTAACATTTAAATCGCCACCATCATCCACAAATGGTCCACACTTGAAACAAACAAAATGGATACAAAGGTTGATATAAATTTTTGGTTTAGTTTGGTTGTAATAAGTACAAATACAAAATTTCTAATATATATATATATATATATATATATATAATATATATATAATAATGGCATGGTAAATTTTCTATGATGTTCAAAAGTTTAAATATATTTAACGGGCCTTTCCTATATAATTCTCACTAAATTTCCCCCCATTGTTTTGAACTTAATTGAGAAATCATGAAATAATTAAATTACATTCTACATAGTTATTTGTATTCATTTTACTAACAAAAACATGAATTCAGCTTTCATTTTTGATAAAAAGTTTGTCTGTAGCAGTATTTTTAAATGATAGAATATACCTTCTTTGTATATTCCATGAACTTACCCACTTCAGTACATAATTTAGGATTTAAGTAAAACTTAAATGTTTCATTCCATTCTGGATTGATGTTGTTGTCAATTGAACTTGTTCTCTGGTAACAGTTTGGAGCTCCATGCACCATCAACACCACATAGGGGTCAGGAGTGTCCACTGAAACATATAGTACATATACCCTTCATAACGTCAATTCATACAATAAAACCTAAAGCCTGGTATAACAAAAGTAAAATTATTTAACTATAAAAGTACTCTGTTGAATCATAAAAGGATAAATGGCTAGATATATTATGATTGAGCAAATTATGCATTAATATTGCATGTTCCAATATTTGGAACACAGTACTGCAATCAGTCAGAAACCGATTGTGCAGAAATTAATATATCCCCCAAACATTCAAACAACCTAGATATTTATTCCTTATATTCACATCTTTTAATTTAACTCATTTCTTCTGTTTTATGTCAAGTTCAAAGGTCAATGTTTTTATTGAGAAATGAAATTATACTTTATAACAGCAAGATTGCTGGAATGATTTGTCTATTGTTGGTCAGTGACGAGTGTCAAAATGGCAAATATAAAATTCCCATACTTAAAAGAAGTTGGAGCTTTATTTTGTATACAGTAAATACAGTCAAACTTCGCTTATATCAAACTCAATGTAACCGAGAAAAAACTTTGAGATATCTGATGATTCGAGATATAGAGGGTAAAATACTTAAAGAATAGGTGGTTGGGACTTCCAAATCACTTCGACAGATCCATGGTATTTTATATATCGGGTTTCGAGATACCGAAGTTTGACTGTACATGTATTAAGAATATAGTCTTGAGATTTAGATTTTCATCCCCTGGTCCTCTCCTCATCTTTGAAAGAACATTTGTCTGAGGTCATGTTTACGTCACACACTTAAAGACACTCAATGGAGACATTGAATCATCATGATCCCAAGTAATATGGCAATAGTGAAAACCATTATTATCACTACCGAGAAACACCATGCATGACCTTAAGTCCAAAACACTGAGCTAACCATGCATGCAGGCCACTGTATACCATGCATGCAGGCCACTGTATATGAAGTACGGTAATACTGATATTACACTGTATATGAAGTACGGTAATACTGATATTACACTGTATATGAAGTACGGTAATACTGATATTACACTCACAGTATATGAAGTACGGTAATACTGATATTACACTGTATATGAAGTACGGTAATACTGATATTACACTGTATATGAAGTACGGTAATACTGATATTACACTGTATATGAAGTACGGTAATACTGATATTACACTGTATATGAAGTACGGTAATACTGATATTACACTGTATATGAAGTACGGTAATACTGATATTACACTGTATATGAAGTACGGTAATACTGATATTACATATGCACTACAATATAGAATCTAAGCCTATTTCAGAAATCATACAAAAGCTTTAGATAGAGAAGAAAATATAATTTTATAAAAATAAAATGCCAGAAATGTTGTGAATGACCTAGACATGTAAGTAAAAATTCTACTTGTCGTACATGCACAGAAGAATTACAGAACTCTTTATGGTTTTTTCACATTCTGATTGCCAATTGTGATCTGAATTTAAATCAAACAGGTTACAGAAAAACAGATTTAAATATATATCTTATATGAGGTGAATAAATACAAAAAAACCTTTCAAAACTTCTTTCATTCATTATTCAACAGTCTTTTAATTTACTGCCAGAGTGAAATTGCAGAGAGAAATGTGATAGAATATCTTTTATCTATCTTTTTAAAAGCAAAAGGTTGTCAAAACATGTTTTGTTCATTTCGTTGGTACATGTAACTGTGGTCTATACAGAGGCACATGAATGTTCACACAAACATGAGTCAGTATCTACTGCTATACAATTAATTCATTGAGGGAATTTCCAAACCCATTTCCTTAACGGCCCCAGCCATCGTTCAGCGTAACTGTAGCATGTAAACACAGTGTGAAGTGCTTTTAATATACTATTGTTATGTTTCTGTCAATGAAAGATTTTCACACTGATGTCATAGATTAAAATAAGGGTGATCACCCCACTTGTGGAATTACCCTTAAACTATACATGTACTTGTGCAATATTTGGAAGTGGTGTGAATTAAGGCCAATCCTTGTAAACATGAGTCCATGGTCTCAGATCTTCCCATTTTAATCTAGCCCTTTTACAATAGTCATGCAGTATTTTGCAATGAACAAATAGATACACTTACACATATCTTGATAGTAGCCCTTTGTTATTTGAATTCCACGCACGACTCGGACATAGAGAACGGCACAAGGGTCGTGAGTCACCTATAAAAGAAGAAACCCCTCGATGTACTCCTTAGACTCAATGTACTCCTTAGATATTAAAGATAATCAAAGTCTGATGAAATACATCATAAAAATTTCAAATTGTTTGAATAAATTTCTGATTTAAACATATGCATTGTATTTACATTTGTATGAACATCAAACATCATTTGCTATTAACTTCAGATATGATTTGTAAAAAAATTTTTTTTTAAAATTACATAGTGGGTTAATTATAATTTGGTGGGCTTGGGCATGCCCTGGGAGTATTTTCAAAGAAAACCACATGTGAATCTGTTTATAAGAATAAAAAGTTCAATTTAAGTTCATTGATAAATACAAACAGGGAAGGATATGGCAATAAAGCAATTTCTTACCTCAAATATTTGAAATGGATCAAAACTGCAACCAAAAAAAAAAAAAAAACCATAGAAAATAAAAATAATGAATGAATAATATGATGCAATATTTGCTATATATATTTATAAGTACCAGGTACAAGAAATGAAAAATAACCATTTTTTTGCTGCATGACAAAATTTTATAATACAATACAATATTATTAAGACTTATATAGCACCCTAATCAATTAAAAATCTCTAAAGCGCTTTACATAAAAAAGTATACAATTCAAAGTAAAAACAACAATGTCCTACATAAAAAATGATGGTACATGCATATGATTGTAATTATACACTTTAAAACAGTTTGTAGATAAAATAGAATTGTCTTTTAGCTAGATATTAAAAGCAATATTAAAAAAATTAGTCACTGAAAACTATTCCAATACAGGAGGATTAATTATTTGAATAATCTAGCTGTGGCAGAAAACTGCGAAGCATGCTAGTAGTAACAGCGGTATAGTGCTGCTTCATTATGGGTAATATGTTTATTAGAATTCCTCCATAACAAACTAAATCATCTAAATCATAATGTATTCAGATATTAATTAGTAAGGAGCTCAATTTTTCTTCCATTAATTACTACACCCATGTGAGATGGAGCTCATAATCAAGAAAAATCTATTGGCTGAATATTGTATAGCATGGCACAATTAATGATATTTATATAAATTTCATAGTTCCAAAAGTAAATCTGGAATTTTTTTAAAAGTAATTGTTGCACATTTATTTCAGTCAATCCCATGGTTTTACTGCACAACAACCAAGAGTTCATCATTGGTCGATATTGTGCTTTTTGGTTGATGTGATAAAACCAATAGATTGACCTTTACATGCTATATTTGTATAATGTGTTCATTTTGAAATAAAAGAAAATCATTTATTATATGTAGAAATTTGTTCAACTTCCAAGATATTCACAAAAACAGTTAACGTAGATTAATTCTAGTTTTTGTGGATTTCTATCAATTTCCTCCTTCTGAGTACAAAACTAACAAACCAGTAATATCAAAATTCACAGAAACCATGGCAACATATATTCAGTGAAGAAAAAGAAAAACGGCAATTATGTTTATTCCTAATCATTCCACAAGATATATATATATATATATATATATATATATATATATATATATATATATATATATATATATATATATATTATATAGGCATGTGTATATAAATATTAACATTTTGATTTTATTTATGGGTTTTAGAATACCTGCGTTAACATAGAAATAGCTGACCTTGATTTGAAATCAACCTCGGAGTTCCAAGAATAACTATATATATTCATATACAACCATATACAATTGTTACAATGATACATATCAAAATAGTTCATATATATACATGAATATATCTATGTTCTTAAAGCAATGATTGAGGCATAATTATATTTATATATATATATACATGTATATATACATATGTAAGTAACACACACACATAATTATATGTACTTACTTATTGTTGTTCATGCTGAGGTCCGCGAATGACAGGGTTTGATGAGCAGTCGACCTGTAAAATGTCACAAAATCACTTGTATGTGTACCAACTGTAACCCTTGAAAGTATTTATTGTTAAACAACACGGTAGATAAATACTGTAGTTATAGTTTGTTTGCAGTGGCCACTCATTATGATCTCCTGCAAGAACGATTGAACCTTAAGGACTTATCTGATTAACGGGTAGTTATAAATATTTTAACCCACTTTGTGACACTTCATTCATGCAATGGCATGCCAACACCGTTACTGGCATTGTAAATTTCCATACTTGAATGCGTTACACATAGATAATGATCATGACAATAAAATATACAAATTCAAAAGTTTTCTGGTACGTATACATAAAGATCTGATAATAACCCGTCAATTTACACCCCTCATTATTATGAATCAGCCCCGCCCCCCCCCCCCCCCCCCCCCTTCCATCCCAAAATGTTTCTCAATCGCTTTAGGGCTAGAAAAGTATGGTGTGGTTGGTATATTTTTATGAGGACGTTGAACTGTATAACTGTTATGGTGTACAAGTGTCATATATTATTAGTAGGTCAGTCTGAAGAGCTGAAGTGCTCAAATTTAACTGAACATCTAATAGCTGAAACTGACATCCAATTTTGACAACATTTTCTCCCTGTTTTAAAAATCTATTATTAAAAAAATGATAATGTACGCAATACATTTTTAGTTTTAAAAAAATTTCTAATGATGTAATTATGTCTATTTTCCTTACCTGTGTCAAATAATTCCAATAGTCTCTAGAAAACGAGTGAACTGTTCACATTAGAATTCCTTCATCACATGAAATCTTTGATTGATCGCTGACGGGTAAAAGATCTACAATGAATCAAACCACTGGTCATGAAACAGAGGCATTCTGGTCGTTTTATGTCATTCTTGCACTCCCACAACAAGCCGTTAACTAGAACAAGAACTTATGAACCTCAAGATCAAATGTCAGTTAAATAAAAAAAAAACCTGGACTTTCCATCCAGTATGTTAATTAGCAGCACTTCTCACCTCGCCTCATGATGTATTCATGAGTTCTGGTGTAATGCATGTAAACAGTCTCCATAGAAATTAAATCAATCAATTATATATTAATCTAAGCTATTCAATTCTTAAATTACACATACGTCTCGTACATATTGAATATATTCTAGTTAAATTCCTTCACACATACATCAATCCTAAATGGATAATTTTTTGAAGGGCAACTGAAATATATACATGTAAATGTATCTAGTTAGTGCTACCACTTACATAAATATAATTTTCCACGTCGCACTAATCATGTTTACTGTACCGTATTTCATTGGGAAAAAAAAAGAAAAGTTCTATAACTCTGAATTTAAAGCATTTAATAATTTTACTGTGTCTGAAGTTTTAGTGTACAGTGACCACTTGAACACAACCTTGAATCTCTTTACATGAATCTTGTATGATATTCCTTTTTCTATGTACGTGCTTTTAAACAAGTTTGCGGAAATATTTCATTGAAGTTCCAAGTCAAGAATTGAAGCAAAAATATCAGTACTTACTGTGTACATACTATAATTAAAATTAGTAGAATGCAAATGATCACCAGGTGGTACTGTTTAATCCTCTAGAAATAGGTTTATCTCGTACCGTCATTAGCCTGACACAGTTACGCTGATGATGAAATGAGGAAACTATTCTATCAATGTCAACGTCATCTTCAAATCAGGAAGGATTTAACTCTCCAGTGTCAGAATAATTATATATTTTAAATCTACCATCTTTTTATAGAAAAATAACAACTGAGTACTCCTGCAAGCGTACACACTCCTTATTTGGTCATTTTGCTGAATGAATGCGTCTTATCATTTGAAAACTGTACACTCGTGCTGTATGTGCCTCCCCAAGGCTGAAGAGGATATGTCATGAATCTGATTAAACAAACATATTGCCACTGGGGTTTAGGTGGTGCACAATTCAAATGTAAATGACGCACAGATTAGAAATATACAAGTATATTTTATCAGAAACAAAGAATTTTATTGTTTCATTCGGAGTCAGCTGTCCCAACCTTTTTCCCGATAGTTTCTCAGTACATACACCTATATGGTCTACGCACTGATTTGATGGTACACATTCCAATTCAAAACAGTTCAAAATCTTTCAATCAAAGAAATTAATGTATTTATGGAGAGAAAAAAAGTTTGGATTATGTTACAATTTTATACATGTTATACTAGCTAGGTTAAAGAAAATTATCCAAGTTTGCGAGAAATTTTCATATTTTGACACACACATACATGTATGGTGGATAATAATTTTGCATTTAGTCCACTTAAGCAATAAAGTTTCATCTTTCATAAACATCTAAGTCACAGCATACTTAAAATTGTGGTGCATATCTTTTAAAACAAGTCTTTGATCTTTATGAACAAAAAATATAACTTTTGAAATTAATAAATTCTTAGACTATCAAATCAAAGTGATTTTAATTCATTGCATGCAGTATCTTTTTTCTTTTTTTTAAAAAGGTTGGTATCATCTGAGAGAGAGCGAGAGAGAGAGAGAGAGAGAGAGAGAGAGAGATCATTTTACTGCCACAGCCTACTGCTACCCATTAAACATTGCATGTTTATTTTTTGACATCTATGTGCTGATAAATATGCAACGGTGTGCAGACAAATTGAATAACCTGTGATCAACAATTAAACCTTATATTTACACTACTAAATGTACATGAGTCATTGTAAAATCACATTTCCTACAAGTTGGAAAAACTATGGAATGGCCATGGATGCTTTCTTCAACATAAATGGTCAAATTGGTAGTGTGATGTCATTATTTAGTGTGATATTGTGAGCCGTTGTCAAATACACCAAATGTTTTAAAGTAGCAAAATCACCTTGGTATTGAAATATTAGCCATTGATTGCCACTGCTTAATGCCATCAGCGTGACTGTGTGCTTATGAGCACCATAAGTAGTTTTTTTGCAGGATATGGGTGAAGTGGTTTCGGATTTGGTTGTGCCACTTTATCATGTGTAGCAGTCAGACGGGTTCGATCTCTAGTGGCCAGATTGCTCAGTTGGTAGAGCGCCTGACTAGAGAATCAGGGGGAGAGGGCCGGGAATGAATCCATGTCTAGTCTCTGGTATATTTTCCCTTCTGGTTACAGTTGGTGCCATTGACCATCCCTGAACTTGCAGGTGAAAGTCCTGCCATGAGCAAATAGAATCTGAGTTGATGTCTTCCACAGTGAAGAAAGGAGAAAGGAATGTAGCGGTCAGACAGGTTCAGTGGAGGCCAGATAGCTCAGTTGGTAGAGCACCTGACTACAAAACTGAGAGTAGGCAAACACAGGCCTATTGTCACACCAGAGGTGGAATCAAATGCCTAGGAGGAGTAAGCATCCTGTAGACTAGTCACACCCACCATGAGTCCTATTTCTTGATCAGGTGAACAGAGTAATCCAGAGTAGGAATCAGTGTGTAAAGAATGGACTTACAATTGGCATGAAACACATTAGACAACAATCGAACTAACAACAGGATTATTTCATAAATTAAATCATCATAATGACCATGGAATTTGTAAAATGCTGACTTGAAACAAAACTGTTGAAACCCCTGTAACATTAACTATTTTCAGTAGCCTGTCTTGATTTAACAAGAGTACCTCAAATAGTATATCATATGCCTGTCAGACAGTGATGACAAAATTTCAGTGCAATATCTATTCATGAGGAAAAGTCCAGAAAATTACTTGATCTACTTTTAGCCATAAAGTAGGTTACAGTGCACCAATTAAGCTAAAATGGAAAATGAATTTATATTTATCTGAGAGGAAGGTTGTGTGACTACATTTCAAGGCAATGTATCCATAACAAAAACAATATGTAAAACTATTTGACCTACTATTAGCCTTATAGTAGGTAGGTCATGATGTACCATCCAGCTGAAATGCAAACCCACCTTTACGCTTCTTGAGGGAGAAATTGTGACCAAATTTCAATGTTGTACATGCATCCATTACAGGAAAAAGACAGGCATATAATAATTGATCATACACAGAACATGCTTTCAAATATTGAATCAGTTGAGAAACATAAACACCATATGCAGGTGATAATGGAATATTCTTCATAAATATATGTAAAGTTGATTATGGGAAAGCTGAATTTATCCAATTTGTCATAAAGTTGAATTGAAAGTTTGCCATATTTAAAACATCTATGTTCAATAAAATATCTTAATATGAAGTAGATATGGAAGACTTTGTGATGTCTTTTATTTCAAGTTCACTGGGATATATACTGAATTTACATGTGAATGAAAGTGAGCATTGTTAATAGATAAAACATCTTCTATGTATGAACAAGAGATTTTCTCTTCTCATGTAGAATCTTTTGAATAAATTCTGCCTCACAAGACTATAAAAGCAGGTCAGCTAATAAAGGAGCACAATTTGTGTCCATGGGAATTCCAGTAGACTGATGGAAGACTTGATCATCAAAGACCATATAAATAATTATTGTCAACAACAGACTCAAGCAGCATCTATGTAACTGGGAGGTTGTGAATTCGAGCCCATGTCCCTTCACCAAACGATCGACATTTAGAAGTGAGAAGCATGGGTCTTTCGGATATGAATTTAAAAAGGAGGTCCCATGTTGCGGCAGACATTGGCACAATAAAAAGCCCTCGCTGCAATGGCCATGAGCACTAAGCATAGGTCTACATCTGTGGTAGCTGGTGACATCTCAATTTGAGTGAAAAATTCTCTACAGGACATAGAGAAAAAAACAATCAATCAATCTATTTAATATCAACCTCAGAGTACTTGTGTGTAGAATAAGAGTGGTGTTTAACAAAGCAATTTTTTAGATGACTGATCACAAGGTATGAATATTTCTTGAGTTCCATTTTCATTGAAGAAGCAGCCGATTATGATGTTTAAAAGCCTAATCTCTAATTCATAATATGGAATGGTTCCAGAGAAAGTAAATGAGTATTTCAATGACCTCAGTCCTTCAAGAATTACTCAATTTTATATCTAGCTAAACCTATATCCCAGCAACTTACAAGGCGACCTCCATCAGTGCCTGACCACTGTCCACTAGTGATTACCACCAGGGTCAATGCTCTATTTCATCCATTTGATGTTCTAGCCTCCAGTGAACTGATTAAAACTGATTATTTCAACCTGCCTCACCAAGTACTGTGTATCACTCTTTGACCATCTGAGAAATGGTCATAAAATAAAACTGGCCATAAAGGTAATATTTCCTGCTCCATAGGGCAATATTTTTGTGGAGAGAATGTCACCCTATGTATAATTAATGAAAGTATACCTGATTGAATAGCATTTGTAAATATTTAGTGATTGGATTGCTTGAACAGTGCTTTTCCTACAATAACTCTGGAGAGGAACCTTCTTACCAAGTAAATTTATTTATCTTACAACAAGGACTTTAAAATTAATATTTTTACAATCTATTAGATATATTTAATCAAAACATTTTTTTACAAAAAAATTCAAGTCAAATGTTAATTGACATAATCTGGTATGTTCACCTAAAAAAAAAAAAAAAAAAATAAAAAACCAAACCTTTATTTTTTCAGCGACTATTTAAACTTCTAGACTATACAACACAAAATTGACCCGTTTAACCAATAACATACCTTACATTTAAGCGACTTCAGATATATGTCTGGTCAAATTAATACCACCTGGTTAGACTAATGTTTGGAAATTTGAGAGTTTCTTTTAAATGTAAATGTTAACAATTGCTATAATTTATTTAGTTTTTAATCTACGTCGACAAAGGCAGGATTAATTATACTGTGTGAATAATCCAATTGACACCTGATACAAGTACGCACCTGAATTTCCAAACAGTCAATCTGATGATTTGATAATTCAATCATTACAGAACTGCTTTTAATCTAACGTACTCCAAGGCAAATTCCCACAAGCAGACCAGTGAAAGGTAGGCTTGTAACAATTGTATGTTTAATCTTTGATTTTTCTTTAGATCTTATCCATATGCATGTATCTATATATAAATTCTATTCATATAAATTATGTATACATACTCCCCTGACTTGTTATATGTGTGTGTGTGTGTATGTGTGTGTGTGTGTGTGTGTGTGTGTGTGTGTATATATATGTAATCAGTAGTTATAATGTGGATATGTTTTTGTTTGTTGAATTATATATAATTCAACATTAATTCAGATTAATCTGCAAGGTCATAATTCCATGGATTGTATGTAGCAGAAATACTTGATTTTTTCCCCATCATATATAGCTATATACATGTGTTAGTTTAATTCAGGAGTATTTATACTGTAACATATCAATGGTTGATTTACTGTTCATTTGGTTTTGGTGTAAATTGAAAATGTAGTCATATATACTACTAACTATACAGTTATTACTTTGGAAAAGAATATAACTGGTTTAAAGTACTTAGCTGCTTGGCGCTATCCATCAGTGATAAAAAAAAAAAAATGCAATTTTTTGCTTCATGAGGCAAAATTTTGAATTGCCAATGCAAAAGTATTTGGGGGTACAAAATGGTTTTGCAGTAAATTTTTTGCTTTGATAGTACTAAACATTTTTCAAAGAGTGGTACAAAAATTGCATGAATATATTTTCAAGAAAGACAACTCAGTTGCAGTCATCATTTGTAGACAACTTGAAGGAGTTTTTGCCCTTTACTTTGTTCCAGACATCAATCTGCGTGAGACAAGTATTACAACGATCAGACAGAGAAGAAAAACGTTGGCTCTTTATGATTTTCACGTTTTTTTATCCCACACTGACAATATGAACCAAGACCAGAAATACGACACTGCAGTTGTCTATAATTATTTCAGTGTCGGTGTTTCTTTTAATCAGACACGATATTGACATCCCCTGATCTTAATCAAAACGCGAGACAAAATGAGGAATTCTAATTACTACTACAATATGTTTGGGTGTTATAAATGTTTTGTAGAGAATAAAATGTTGATATTCTGTTTTTCATGATTAAACGGGCAAATAATCCCCAGGGTTATTAAGACAATAAGCCTTGTACACAAATCCTAAAGGAAGACACGTACTGCAGCTTTATCGCCTTTTCCCAGTAAATCAACACTCTTTCTCTCTCTCTCTCTCCTCTCTCTGACCCTGCTGTTCTTCATCAGAAAGAATTCCCATATATATATTTCCATGTAACACTTTGATTTCCTATTGTGGCTCCACCCTACTCTCCTGAGGGCCATGATTTGAATAAACTTGAATCTGACTACCTGAGAATGCTTGTACATTGATATGACTGATCATTAAGCTCTTTGTTCTTGAGAAAAAAAAAATTTGAAATTTTTCCAATATACATGTATTATGTAAAACTTTGATCCCCCACTCAGGCTCCATCCTTCCCTCCTTCCCCCCCGGGCCATGATTTGAACAAACTTGAATATACTGAGGATTGATTGATGTTTTTCGCCACACTCAACAATTTTTCAGTTATCTGGTGGTGCCCAGTTTTTATAGGTGGAAGAGAGAACCCAGATACAATGTACCTAGGAAGAGACCATTGACCTTCCGAAAGTAAACTGGGAAACTTTCTCATTTACCAGTGCGATGTATTCTTAGGATCTGATTTTAATAAGACTGCAGTGAACATATCATAATATTTTTTGTTGTACCCAAGTAAAGAAAACCATTGATTAAATCCATAGGTGTCTGGGTACAGCAGTTCTCAGGGCACCAGAACAGATTTGATAAGACTTCCAAACTTCAGGTAGGACTTAATATCAAAGAAAATTCATTTTGTTAATTTTTATCTTAGGTTTTGATAAAATCTAAAGCATAAAATAGAAATCAATTTCTTTCCAAATATCACTGCTCAATATGAATAAGTAGCTGGTATCTTAAAAGGCACATGTGCACCTTTCACAATTGATTTTTTTCTGATTTTTGTTTGCATGCTTATCAACTGTTAAGTCTTAAAACATATAGCATACCCTTGGCCAGACGGGAGATTTTTTATTTTCATACAATGCAAAATTTTTTTTAAAAAGAGTAATAAGCAATGTCTCAGTAATGCTGTAATAAATATTATTAATCTGATAAGATAGAATGCAGCTGAATTCATGCATGCACAGCAAATATATCTATTTATATCATCCAGGGTATAGATATATACATCCACCTAAAAACCAAAACAAAAATATATCTTATTCATATTTGAAAATACATATGTACTTACATTTTCAATGTTTTTGCTTTTGATGTTTTTACAAATTGTAACGACAGTCATTTCCTCATGAATGCAATGCAGTTGTAAACAATGTGTGTATGAATCTTGATAAATCACATGGAATGTCTAATGGCAGGGAACTTTCTGACAAAAATGAAAGTAGAATGTAAAGATAAGAATTGCATTTTTAAAAATACATGAGGGCTGGTAATATGAACTGCAATGCTTTACACCACTATGAACTGCGATGCTTTACACCACTATGAACTGCGATGCTTTACACCACTATGGACTGCGATGCTTTACACCACTATGAATTTACACCACTATGAACTGCGATGCTTTACACCACTATGGACTGCGATGCTTTACACCACTATGAATTTACACCACTATGAACTGCGATGCTTTACACCACTATGGACTGCGATGCTTTACACCACTATGGACTGCGATGCTTTACACCACTATGAATTTACACCACTATGAACTGCGATGCTTTACACCACTATGAACTGTGATGCTTTACCCACTATGAATTTACACCACTATGAACTGTGATGCTTTACACCACTATGGACTGCGATGCTTTACACACCACTATGAACTGCGATGCTTTACACCACTATGAATTTACACCACTATTAACTGCGATGCTTTACACCACTATGGACTGCGATGCTTTACACACCACTATGAACTGCGATGCTTTACACCACTATGAATTTACACCACTATGGACTGCAATGCTTTACACCACTATGAATTTACACCACTATGGATTGTGATGCTTTACACACCACTATGAACAGCGATGCTTTACACCACTATGAACTGCAATGCTTTACACCACTATGAACTGTGATGCTTTACACCACTATGAACTGTGATGCTTTACACCACTATGAACTGCGATGCTTTACACCACTATGAACTGCAATGCTTTACACCACTATGGACTGCGATGCTTTACACCACTATGAATTTACACCACTATGGACTGTGATGCTTTACACACCACTATGAACTGCGATGCTTTACACACCACTATGAACTGCGATGCTTTACACCACTATGAACTGCGATGCTTTACACCACTATGAATTTACACCACTATGGACTGTGATGCTTTACACACCACTATGAACTGCGATGCTTTACACACCACTATGAACTGTGATGCTTTACACACCACTATGGACTGCGATGCTTTACACCACTATGAACTGCGATGCTTTACACCACTATGAACTGTGATGCTTTACACCACTATGAACTGCGATGCTTTACACCACTATGAACTGCGATGCTTTACACCACTATGGACTGCGATGCTTTATGCCGTGCTTCATGAATTACAAGTAAGTATGCCAGTGTGAAGTGTTGCAGTTCACATATTTTTAAAAAAGAAAATATGTCTTAAATAAATTGATAAAAATTATAGCAAAAGCTGTAGAGAATCTCTTTAAAAACAGTTTCGCTACAATATTGATAAAATTTTGAACTTATTAAGTTTCTTCTATATGAATGTTATAAATGGGTATAGAATAATGATGCTATAAATGGGAATAAATAACCTTTTGCTAAAATGTGTCTCAGTGTTGCTGGAACATGATTCTTTAATCTTTGTATTTTAAAGAGGTAAACTTTTATGATAATTCTGCATTCTTTCTATTTTTGACAACACAGTTTTGTATCAGTTACACTACCATTCATATCACATCTCCAGGTAAAACTGGATTCATAATTACCACCGACAGAGATTCATATTACCTCCTGTTGAGACTCACATAGCAATTCTTCCAAGAATGTGAAAATGTCTGTCAAATTCCTAAACGACACATCCTTAAGAGGGGAAATAAAGAAAATAGATTAGATTATTTCCTATTTTTGAATTGATTACATCCCACAAAGAAAAATAATCTCCTTTACAAACAATATTGTTGACGCAGTTCCATTACTCTTAAAACCAACTCTACTTCTGAAGAGTGGACAATTTTAACGGACACAAATGTACATATCGGTGAGTGACAGTATCACCCGTGCGTGTACGTTCTATTGCAAGGTTTATACAAAAATCAGGAAGAGCACTTGACAATTTGCAACTTTTTACCAAATTTTAAATTCCAATTTAACCTTCAAGAATTGAAGTTATCAAAACACTTTTAAACTATTTAATATTTATCAATTTTTCAATAAATACCAAGAATCCTTTCTTGATTTTTGGATAAACATATCAATATTGTATCTGTGTCATGCATACCTTAGTCACTAAAAGAATTCAGCAACAAATGGCCTCAATTACCGTTCCCTTATCAGTGCATACCCCGGCTACAGTCAATATAGAGTTCTTACATTACTGGAATAGGTCTGTAATTAAGTTAGTAAAGCTGTGGTGTAAACTGGACTAATTCAGACAAGGGTCTCTATATTTGAGCTCAAATGTAGGTGACCATTGAGATAAAATGTGTTGATCGTGTGAATTACTTAAGGTCAAGAGGACGGTCAATGTTATTACAGTGAATGTTTCCCCTCTTCCAGGGGGAGACATATTGTTTTTGTACTTTCTGTCCATCAGTCCATCACAAAATCTTGTGAATATTTCTCCTCCTACATGGCTTATCGGATAGACTTGAAACTTAATTTGTACAATGCTTCATTGTCATTTGTAGATGGGCATGCATATTGTCAGGACACTGGAGAATCCAATTATTTTCCTGAATGTTATAGTGGATCTAAAAGGGGTGGAGGATGTTAAAATAGTTTATGAATGCTTCTCCTCCTATGACTTATCTAATAGACTTGAAACTTTGTACAATGCTTCATTGCCATTTGCAAATGTGCATATTGTAGGAAGAGGAGAATCAAATTGTTATTCTTAAAGTTACAGTGGATCTGAGGGGTGGAGAGTGTAAAATAGTTTGTGAACACTTCTCCTATATGACTTATTGAAGTTCATAATGTCTATGTTCCTGCTCATGCGTTTCACTCCATACCAAACAGTCATTAAGTGGGGGAGGTTTCATTTTGAACCCTTCCCATTTGGAGGACTGGGGAGACATTTCTTTTTCATAAAAACAATCTCTAGTTAATACACTGTGTTGTCATGTTGACATATTCATTTGAGTCCCTTTTGTAACCAGCATTCAGAGAAGTACTGCAAAAACAGCAGAAGTCCTAAACACTGATGGACCTGCATTGAGAGCTCAGAGTACAAAGTAATTCATATCCCCGCACCAAAAACATCTTTTCCTGTCGATGTTGATTTTTATTACATAAGGGTGTATTTCAACCCATGTTGTGTCATTCTTAAAGAAAAATTGCATCCATTAAACATTTGTTAAAAATGCAAATGATCTATTGTGATGGAGAAATATAACACAAATATAGTGTGACATAAATTTATTATTTTTTTCCTTTACATAATTATTACCTTGAGATGGATAGCTATAAAACATATAGATATCTTCATAAACCATGCATGGCTTTGTCTATATACTGAAACTTGAAAACTAATAGGAGGCTTAATTTATGTATCATCTCTGCCAGTGAAACTTAAAACAAAAATGTCGTACAAGAGAGGAATTTGTTGTAATTTAGAAGTCCACATCTCACTAATTACTGTTGAAGTCAACTCATTTCATTGATATGTGTATACTATTTTTTAGTTTTGTTTTCCAATGTATCCCTCCCAGGTTTATTATTTTCCTTCCGTGCTTTCTCTGCATCAATTCAAGTTCTCCACCCTGCTTTGGTAAAAGTTTGTCTTAGCTAGATGATTTTAAGGATTGCATTCCCTGCATGAATATGTGTATCTCGACCTTTCTTATATCTTGTCATGATTTAATTATTATACCCTGAAATTTATGCAAAAATGTTTTATAGGTAGGAGTATAATATATCATGTTTGAGCAGCATGTTTATTTCATTCTTCTTTTTTTTTAACCATCTACCCATTTCTTGGTCCGTGTTATGTGTATTTTTAATGCAATGTACAACTGCAAAGCTGTGAGCAATGATGTAGCTTAATTTCATTGCTGTTCCACCTCTCCTTCATTGAATCATTTTAGCTGTAAATTAAAAAATAAGTAGCGTAACAATTTCAATATCCCCCGTTTAAATAATATTTCAATGTTTTCTTAAGATAATCAGATAAGTCGGAAAGCACTATGTAAATTGTTTTCACTTGAATTAATGGTCCATCTTATTTCACAAAGTCTCAATAATGTATCTCCTCCATGCATGCATGAACACAGCATACCACCATAATTTCTATCCTTAAATCACCACTCAGCAAAAAATTCTAAAGAAGGTTTTGAATAAATCACAAAAGATGTTTTACACAACTTGGAGCTCTTGTCATAATCAGATATTTTTTGTCAAACTTCTTTAAAGAACATTTTAGTCTTCCAAGTCACTCGGAAGAGGGTTCTCACCTGTACAAGAACACTACTATAGGGAAATTACTGCAGAAAGGCTCTCTCAGGTAAAATGACAATTACATGAAAGTTTGTTTGCGTTGTAGATGATCATTCTAGTAGATCGGTGTGGTACTGAATTTAAACGTGACAAGGAGAGGTACTTAGTTTTGACGACGAAGAGGTAAATTTTGTGTCTGACTAAATTTGAGTGGGATGAAACAAATCTTGGTTCCGTCTTTTGGGGAATATAAAGCAATGTTTTGACTGGAAATTTAATCAGACGAAGTTTTGAAAGTAGCCATCACTTGCATAGGTAAGCAATGCACACCTGTGAATCAGACAGTTCTTATTCCTTATTTACAAAAGGCTCTTGGCAATCAAATAAATTCAAATTCAGTGAATCTGTACTACCGGTATATGCAAAAACTTGTTATATGCTGTTAGGCACATTGTACTGGAGAAACATTAAGTATGTGTGTATAGAAACTTTAAAAATTCTATTTACCTTGAAAATGTCCAGGAAAAGAATAGGAATTAAAAGTATCACATGCATACATCATAACCGTAGCATACTAAAGGATTGGTTTACAACAAGTGTACTTGAAATTCACTGGTTGAGAAGAAATATATAATGAACAAAAATCTGATGATTGTAGAAAAGTTTGGTTATGTAATAATGGGATTTAAAATCATCTTCAAGTGAATCTATATAATTTCAAGGAGTGTTTCCCTCTACAGTATTTAAAGAATGGTTGAAGAGTTGACACTCCTGTTCAAAAATAATATCTTTTTGGGGAGGAGGATTCCAGTGAATTCTCTCTGTTTAATTAAACATTTTTCTCTCCTTTAATTTCAACCACAGGTATTCTTTATACTGAGGACATGCACAGCATTTCTCAATATGTATAAATATTTTTTTTGGTTAAATTTCACATGCAATTCACTTGCATTCTATTTTGTTTCTACAAAAAATCTGGAGGTATATTACCATGTCTGTTTTAGAGAGCTTTTTTTTTTTTATAGTTCCTGGTTGTTGCAAGTAAAAATGTAAAGTCAGCTCTTAAGTTTTACTGTAGCAAAGGAGAGAAAAATCTTTGGATCAATCAGGTATCAAACCCAGGGCCTGAGCAATATAGTTAGGTGATCTAACCACTGAACTACCCAGGCCAATATACAAATTACGGTTATCAATTACTACAATATAAAATTACACCTATTTTAGAAATCATATAGGAACTCATCATATTGAGAAGATGAAATAATAATTTTAGAAAAAAATTCAGAAGTGCCACGTATATCCTTAAGAATATAGGTAGGACAGTTAAGTTTTTCTCATCCTTGGTAAAGTCAAAATCATATGGACTTTCTCGTTCTGGGTATGGAAGAGTTACCTCCTCTGGAAATCAGAGCAACAATTGCATTACATCAATTCTCCCTAAAATGAATTTTCATCTGAAATCCAGACTATTAATTAAAAAAAAAAGTCAGTTTTGAAAATATATGAGGGTATGTCTTCAACTATACACTTCATGCCACCTAGCATACTTAATGAAGCATTGTTAGCTAGTGCTTCATGAAGAGTATACTAGCATTAACCATTGCAGTTCATACCCTCATGCATTTTCAAAAATGGAATTATTTCTTATATTTACATTCTACTTTCATTTTTGTCAGAATTTCCTTCTGTTAAAATAGATGTACTATATTTATCAAGATTCAAACTTGCATGATGGTTCACAACTGGAGTACATGAGGAAATAGCTATCATTACAATTTGTCTCAGCTATTCAATATTGTTTTACAATATTTCATATCTGATTCTTGGGCATTTTGTTAAATGTTGTAACTCAACATGCTAAAATTTTACCCCAAAATTCTCAGGGATCAGACTCCATACCATTTCAATGGTCAGGCCATTTCCTTCGCTAAATGCTAATGTCAACACGAGGCTCCTGAGTATATCGGTTTGACACCTCAAACTTCTCATACTCACTGAGTTGCGGAGTATGCCAGCTGGCTCTCCACTGACATAACTTCACATCTCAGCTCAACTTCCAGTTATTGCAGTACCTGCTTGACACCTAAAACATCACATACTCACCGGGTTGTTGAGCTCAACATCTGAACATGCAGCATACTACCACTTGGCAGAATAGCACACCTCACTGTTTTGCTCAGGTGGAGCTCTAGTGTGCCACATAGGTCAGATGCCCCCATGTATTTTGCATAGCTGGGTTTGCTTTGGCGATTTTAATATTTTGGTCCCACCCTGGTACAACTCCTATCCTTGGGATCATGAATTTCCAAATTTGGTAAAGGGAGTAGCATTCTAAATATCAATTAATTCAGTTTTAATTTAGTATCAATAGAATTAAAGAAGACATTATTCATACGCACTGTATACTGAGTTAAAATTGGCCCTGCCCTGGAGTCAGAACCTCTACCCTGGGGATCATGAAATTTACAATTTTGATAGAGGCCTTTCTTTTCTACATGACTATACATTTAGTTTTTATTATACATGATTGTGTGGTTGTAGAGGAGAAGCTTTCGAAAATTGGTCAATTTTTGGTACTTTTTGCCATACCCCTAGTGCCTTAGGGGTCCTGAAATTTACAATTTATGTCCTCCTTGTCCCAAATTTAAAAAGAATTGGAATAGTAGTTATCAAGAAGTTAAGATTGTTCAATTGTTAATGAACAACAATGGATGCAGACCAATAGCAATAGGTCACCTGAGTGCAGATTCCTATCACCCGAGTGACTTAGAAGTCCTAAAAATTGCAGAAGATGAATTTTATTCAAAGGGCTATAACTTTTTTATAAAAAGGTCAATTAAAACAAAAAAGGAGCTTGATCTGTAATGTGTCTTACATTGATAATTTTTTATAATACCTACGCATTTAGCTAAAACTTACAGAACTATGATGTTATTACGCTGTTGTTCGTAATATTATTGTTACATTTGTAACATCATACCACAAGTTCATCACGTTTTGATCTAAATAAAGTATCATTCATGGTTTTAAAAATCAATTAAAGGAATTAAATGGCAAAAACTGACTCTAATATTTTTTTTTAGAGTATCAGGATATTAATTAAAAACTTAAAAATGCCTGATACCAGTAAGTAAGCCAAAGGTTTTCAATTCGGTTCGCTTCCCACCAGCTCTTCAGATTTGTGAAGTATTAGGCATCTATTTAATCTGTAACTTGGTAAAATCAACTCTTTGAATTAAAATTCTTTTCATCAAATCACTGAAACAGAGTTTTATTTGGCCAAGTTTAATAGATTAATCAGTGAACCTTGAATACATTCACTGTTATAACGTTGGTTTAATTGAATCAGACATGCATCATGCCTCAAAGAATTTACGTGATGAAAACCGATCAAAATAAAACATCTCATTTTTAGTGAAATAAAACGTCCCACTTTCTAAACTTTCATCTCACGCCATTTCATCAGAATAATAAAGTTACAGTTTGTTTAAAATTACCATATGAACTTCTCAAGTTAAAGGGATTATGGAAAAACCAAGGGATTTTATAGAGCATCGACAAACAGAAGCGAGGGCATTTGACAGAGGAGGAGGGAGGGAAGGCGGGGGGAAAAAGTCATGGGGAGAGGAGAGGTTGAACTTTCTAGAAATTAGTGAATCCATTATAAGCACATCTATTTATCCAGTAACTTTTATCACATGTGCGTGTCTGTTACGTTTCATATTACATTTACATGTCACATAAATGTAATTATGCCAGAAAGGAAAATATAATGGACCAGATTGAGATTTGAACTCAGGACCCTTTCAATCTCTAGTCAGGTGCCCTACCAACAGACATCAGTGATTGAACCCAACTGACCTCTGCATAGTCAACACTAGACTACTGCATAATCAACACTAGACCACTACATAATCGACACTAGACTACTGCATAATCAACACTAGACTACTACATAATCAACACTAGACCACTACATAATCGACACTAGACTACTACATAATCAACACTAGACTACTACATAATCAACACTAGACTACTGCATAATCAACACTAGACCACTACATAATCAACACTAGACTACTGCATAATCAACACTAGACTACTGCATAATCAACACTAGACCACTACATAATCGACACTAGACTACTGCATAATCAACACTAGACTACTACATAATCGACACTAGACTACTACATAATCGACACTAGACTACTACATAATCGACACTAGACTACTACATAATCGACACTAGACTACTACATAATCAACACTAGACTACTGCATAATCAACACTAGACTACTGCATAATCAACACTAGACTACTACATAATCAACACTAGACTACTACATAATCAACACTAGACTACTGCATAATCAACACTAGACTACTTTTCTTAAAATTGACTTTTACTACTACACGTAGTATCACCTGGTGATGGAGATATATATGTTGATTTGGTATATGATACAAGGTGTCTACTTCAATTAAATCATTCCAAAGAGTCGCAAAAGAACTGTACGATATCATTTAACGTAAACCTTTCTCTCCAGTATTCAAAATAAAGAGATAATTGTGTATGATTTAGGAATGATACATTTGGGTATTTATAGTGTCTGCGTGTGTGTGTATGTATGTGTATATATATTACAGAAAGAGAGAGAGAGGTATTTTGTCTTTCATAGTATTTTGAGTCTTTTAGGAGCTAGGTGATAATTTTCCCTTTCTACTTTCTTTACTGTTCGTACTTTTTATGTTTTTCTTCAACTGTTACGTACGTATGGCATGTGATAGATAATGTATTATCATGTGTATTGTTCCCCCTTTATTTGACCACTTTTGTGCTATAGCTCTGGTTTTAAGCCGATCACATGCCCTTATTAGGGATTATTCTGGCACCTCGCACAAAAAACTAATTTTGTGAAACCACAGGTTTATTTCACCAATACGAAGTATCAGAGTAATTTAAAACATAGTTTACTAGTACAGTGTATGCGAATTACAAAACCACACTTTTTCATTTGAAATTTCAATACCAGAATGATATTGATATTCAAGGACAGACATGACATTGAACATTTATATGTCTCTTACTTATCAAAAACTGACTTCTTGTAAGAAATGAGTTATCGTTACATGTGTATGATGAACTTTTTTTTTTTAGAAAATGCAAATATAACAATTAAATCAAATAAGAGGACGATGGGCCACATCGCTCACCTGAGTTACCTTGGCCCTGCCATTGTTCAGCAGTTCTGATTTTTAAAAGAATTTGAATTTATTAATTTTATTCCCAGGAAAAATTTTGACTCCATATTGTGGCCCCAACCTAGTCCCAAAGGATCATGACATAACTGAAAATGAATTCACATAACACGGATATGCCTAAACACCAATATGATTAACATGGCCTTGCTGTTCTGTTAAGACAAAGGTCACAAGGTCATTGATCATGGTATGATATGGAATATCATAAGAAATATATATACAAAATATGATTTAAGTGCTATCTTAAATAATTCAAGAGATATTGATTAGGTCAGGTTTTTAAAAAGTAGGTGTAGGTTAAGGTCACAAGATCAAGCACGATGTATCACAAGGATTTGTCATACCAAATCTATATACAAAATATGAAAGCCCTACCTTGAATAGTTCCGAAGATATCTAATAGGTAACATTTTTATACAAGTTATATGCCATACAAAATATGAAAGATCTACCTAAAATAGTTCAGGAGATATTAAGTAGGTCAGAGTCTTAAAAAGTAGTTCCAACTCCAAGGTCAATGTCACAAGTTTAAACTTAACGGAATAAGATGGTCTTGCCATTAAGAATCTATATACAAATTATGAAAAAAGTTCAGGAGAGGTCAGGGTTTTTTTTTTAAGTAGGTCAAACTCCAAGGCCAAATCAAACACCATTGTGTCACAAGGTCTTGCCATAGAATCTATATACAAAATATGACATCCCTACCTAAAATAGTTCCAGATATATCCAATAGATTATATTTTCTTAAAAGTAGGTCAAACTTAAAATTCAAGGTCACAAAGTCAAAAGCCATGACATGAAATGAAAGGTATTGCCTTATGAAGTAAAAATACAAAATATGAAAGATTTACCTCAAAGAGTTCAGGAAATATTAAATAGGTCTAATTTTTTATTGAAAGTAGGTCAAACTTCCACATCAAGGTCACACACCACATGAAAGGTCTTGCTGTAAAGAATCGATATACATGTAGAAAATATGAAAGCCCTAGCTATTTAAAAACTTTTCCTATATTTCAGCATATATAAAACTTTGATTCCCTATTGTGTTCCCTCCCTATCCCCAAGGACCATGATTTGAACAAACTTCAATCTAATCTATATCAGGAAGCTTCCATGTAAATTTGAAATTTTCTGGCCCAGTGGTTCTTGAGAAGAAGATTTTGAAAATTTTCCATTTATATTCAAATGTAAAACTTTGATCCCCTATTGGAGCCCCACCCTACCCTTAGGGGCCATGATTTTAACAAAGTTTAATCTGCACTATGTCAGGAAGGTTTCACGTAAATTTCAACTTTTCTGGCCCAGTGGTTCTTTAGAATATTTTTAAATGACCCCATCCTATTTTTGCATTTTTGTGATTATATCCCTTTTGAAGAGGCATGACTCTTCATTTGAACAAACTTGAATCCCATTCACCCAAGGATGTGTTTTGCCAAGTTTGATTGAATTGGCCCAGTGGTTCTGGAGATGAAGTCAAAAATGTGAAAAATTTACAGACGGACAACGGGTGATATCAGAAAAGCTCATTTGAGCTTTCAGCTAAGGTGAGCTAAAAAGTCAATGAATAATTACTCAAGAGTTTCATAATACACTGTATAGTGAAAATTCAAGTTTAATGTTCACATCATGACCCCTAAGCCATATACAGTTCCAAGTTTTACAAAGATTTACTATTACAAACAAAAATTCTTTAAGAATCTTCTCATGAATCAAAATGGTTCAATATAACAGGTTGAGTTGATATGTAAGCATCCTCATGTAGTAAAGATTCAGTTTTCTTCATTCTATGAGCATGGAGCCAGAGTAGAAATTAATCTCTTATATTATACTGCATGCAGTCCATGTAATTACAATGAATATATAAATTTTCTGATACAATTAATAGCAGAAATCTAAAGATCTTATACAGAATCTTTCCAAACAGTTATAAAAATATGCATTGATGTAGAATATGGTGGTTTCTAAATAGTAGGACTTGGCTTATTGCTAGCAGCTACTGCTGTTTTAATATGAGCTGGGCCACGGTTCAGATAAGCATTATGGCCCCTGGACCTTGTTTTTTATGCATTAGTGACAGGACACATTTGATTTATATTGGTTCAGGCAATTTTTCGACCTTAATGTTTGTCCATTAACCCAAGACCAATAAATAATTGGGATGATCGATAAATTAAAAACAAAGTCTGTCGGTTGTGCTGATAAAAATTGTGTTTGGTTTATGAGAAAACAGTGAGACCTTCACCTATAATAGACCAGGTATAAAAAGTAAACTTTAAAACAGATAATGGGAACTGACTTCCAAATTCATTATAAAATTGTTTTATGGATCGTTATAAGAGGCCTACATCCCAAAATGCCCACCTTGTATGTGATGATGTTTTAGACGAAGAATCTGATAAGTTATTGATGTAGAAAATTGGATAATGGTGCTGATTTCTTTTATTTCTAGCTGATTGATATTTCTAAATGTTCTGAATAAATCTAAATCAATTATTAAAATTTCCATTTTAAATATTTTTTAACAGTAAAAGTTATGTAATACATTACGGATTTTATCTGGAGTCACCAGAAGTATATAGACAAATCTAGAACAGTAACTTTACATAGTGATTCAATCCTGTGGACCTGCGAGTTAAAAGGCTAAGCTGTGAACACTGGGTACAGGTAGATATAGAGGGTGTTAACAAAAAATGGGATCAATGCATGCACATTCAGGAAAAAAATTACAACTAAAAGATAGAAAGTTTGATTGTATTGTTTATATAGTGATATGTACATGTATGTTAAGTCACAAACAATGTCAAGATGTAGTCAATTTGCCACATTTAAGGATAGGTGGGACCGTGGAATGAAAAAAATGTTTCTCAATGAATTTTCTGAGAGTTCTTGTCAATGAAGGGCATGGAAGAGTTACCATTCCTGAAAAGCAACGAAATGTAAACTTTCTCTGAACTTATTGTGTAGCTAGTAAAGTAACGACAGCCACTATTATGATGTTGAGTATATTTCTATCACGTAATTAGCTGCCTATAAAGATCCATTGTTGTATGAGGATACAGAATTTCATCCTTTCATCCACAAATGATTTTTTTAAAAAGATTAATCAGGTATGTGCCTGATTATGCCACATCTTAAAACAAAATTCTGTCATTTTCCAATAAAATTAGTGAAAGAATTCAAATTATTTTACCATGCTTTTCTCTTGTTGTTTAATTCAAATTAAATTAACTCTTAGGTAGATTTTTTCGTACATTAGTGCAAACAAGTAATACATTATTTTGCTGAAAATTTCAATCATATTTTTAAAATATTCGTTAATGTAGCCCATTTCATCTGTGACACAAAGAAGATAAAATGACAATATATTTTTAAAATATTTTATTCTTGCTGTATATTCCTTATGTATACCTGATACTCTAAGCTAAACTGGAATCGACTCCTGTTACATGTAATACAATTTCTGTAAAAAAAAAATATGAAATACTGTGGAGTCATCATTGTTCGTGGGAGATTGATGTTTGTGGATTTCGTGGGTCACTCTTACCCACGAATTTACGTGTCCTCAAACATCTTTTGAAACCAAGTAGAGTTATCTCTCCTAGTGACATCCTATCGCTTACCCACGAAATTACGTCCCCACGAACCAGCCAAATTTTGCTTACCCACGAATGTTGGCCCCCACGAATTAGAACGATTCCACAGTACTTAATGTAATTGATGATAAAATTATGATAAGTCATAGTATATAGATGTGTATGCTAAATTATTCTATCTTAACCATACCAATGCTGCAAGAGACTAATATATAATTGTATGTACATATTAATGTCCGATACTTCTTGAGATTCTAAAAATTCTTGAAAGTCATGTCATCATTTACAACAACATACTTTAATTGGTATTTTAAATGTTTTATTTTTTTTTTACAGAACTCATGATGGACATGTGGTGGAAAGCAATATTCTTTGGTTGTCTGATAGCATCAGTATTAGGTATGTTCCTTTTAATATTCATATAGTGAAGATAATTTATAATTTGAAACTCAATATATTCACAAGAATGCCCATCTTCGCAAGTCAAGGGTTATTGATTCGTTACCTCACACTCAATAACCCTTGACTTGTGAAGATGAGGTATGCCATATTTAATTGTATTTTGGTGTTTACTTTCTTTTAACATTTAACTGTGTGTTATTTCTTTATTTGAACACTTTTAAAACAATCATTATTTGTATATTGATTGTCAGCTACAAATCAGATTTTGATTGACATCTAGATTTTATGAGAGACTTGTGGATAATACCACATAACAATTTTATTTTGGGGGGAAGGATTCAAATTTTGCCCTAATTTTGTGAGATATGCCAAATCGCCAAAATAGTTAAGTACCAAAAATAATTCCTTTTATATCTGAAGAGCATAATATATTAGATCACCAAATTAACAACCCTCAAAATTACTGACTAACCTTTCTCACTCAAACAAGAGGCCCATTGGTCACATAGCACACCTGAGTCAAGTGACCCTCATGCTGTTGTGATCTTTTTTATTGATCTTTATTCCCATGAAAAAGTTTGACCCCACATTGTGGTCCTAGGCTAGCCTCAAAGGGTCACAACATACTGTATCAGTAGAATTTTTAGCAAAGATTTAATTTTGCTATTATTAGCGACAGTGTTAAGATCGCTAAAATTGCATATCGCTAACATTTATTCCATAGCTGATCTAGTCACTATAAACTTAGCTCTCGTTAAATATATATATACCCATAATTCATGGACAAATCACAAAATTTGTGTCTCGCTCAAAATACCACTTATACAGTAACCATGACACAAGGTCACAAATCATGGTATGAAATGCAAGCTCTTGTCATAAGGAATACGAAAGCCCTACCTTAAATAGCTCAGGAGATATTCCCTAGGTTAGCTTTTCTTCAAAGTAGGTCAAACTCCATGGTCACAAGATAAAACTCATTTGTTCTTCAGAAGATTTTTAAAGAGTTTTGTACATATTCCCATGTTAAACTTGGATCTTCTATTACGGCCTCACCCTACCCTTGGGGGCCATTATTTGAACAAACTTGAATCTGCACGGTGTCAGAAAGCTTTCATGCAAGTTTCAACTTTTCTGGCCCAGTGGTTCTTGAGAAGATTTTTAAATAACCCCAACTTATTTTTCCCTTTTTTTTTTATCATTTCCCCTTTGAAGGGGACATTGCCTTTCATTTAAACAAACTTGAATCCCCTTTACCATTTAGATTGAAATTGGCTCAGTGGTTCTGGAAAAGAAGATGAAAATGTGAAAAATTTACGCCAACAGATGCCGAATAAATTTTGATCAGAAAAGCTAACTTGGGCCTTTGGCTCAGGTGAGCTAAAAAGCATTTAAGTGTGGCAATACAGAGTTTCCACCAAAACATGTAAAGCCCTCAATACTTTTTCTGAATTAGTACTTTATAAAGAAATCTCAGATCATCTGTACATGTATATACTTATAAGAATATATGGAATTTGCAAGTAATGCATGTACCAAATTGCTAATCTGTAATCTTCCATAATTTCAGGTGCACATAATCCCTGTTGTTCCTACCCATGTGAGAATAATGGGGTATGCATGACTCGGGGAGAGAGTTATTACTGTGACTGTGCCAATCTAGACTTCTACGGCAAACACTGTGAAACCCGTGAGTCATTTTCAAATCTGTTACTTGAGATTCTCTGTGAAATCTTACCCCAAGTTGTGAAGTAGATGAATATATTTGAAAGCACAATAAATCACGTATGACAACTCCTTATCTATTGGTTTCTGATGTTTATCATTGATAATACTTGTACACTCTAGTGAAAACGAGTTTATAAATTAAAAATCATGCAAATTTGCATTTCTGGTTTTAATGTATGTAAGGAATTTGATGTACAGGAAAGGAGTGCCACTATTGCTTGGGAATTGTGTCAATGAATGGAAACCTGGGTTGACACCATCAGGTTTGATTTCAAGACACCTGGGTTGACAGGTTTTAATTAATTACATAATACAGAAAACAAAATTTTTTATCTGAATTGGGGGTAAACAGACCCAGCCCACACTACAAACTATTGTGAGAGCCCCAACAATAACATTATATGTAAAACTCTTCCACTATCAGAGGGTGAAGTGTGGGGATGGTGGGTGGGATAACCAAAAACAGAGAAAGCAATAATGTATGTCCAGCAAAGTTAAAGGAATGGTGATGTTTTGCGAAACTTGATGTGGATTGATTTCAGTGATCGTGTTTTAGATATGTGTAAACGAAAATTTTTAAAACAAAAATATCATTGAAAATTCATCCCAGACGTCCTTTCACAAATAAATTTACTGTTGTATTTTAAAATTGTGTGTATTTTTCAGCTACATTTATGAAGAGGATAAAACTATTCCTTAAGCCAGACCCAGACACACTGCATAATCTATTGACGTCCAAGAAATGGCTCTGGAACACCATCAACAGCATTCCTTTCCTGGCAAATTTTGTCATGAAAAAAGTTTACACAAGTAAAAAAAATTTCTTAAAACTTTGTTCAACTATTATATGTGTAAATAATTTAATTTTGATTGTAACACACAATTATTATATGTGTAAATAATTGAATTTTGTTTGTAACACACAATTTCATTTGTTGATTGCCATTCATCAAAGTAATTTATATGGTAAAGAATGATCAACTGTTATACCAGTCCATATTACCGTCACAATGCAGAATTTTAGAAAGTTGTCATATCAATATTCATATTACATGTTGGTTATAAACAATATGGATTATATCAGGCCTGGATTTCTTGAAATAAACTTAAGTCGAAACTTGGACTTGAGTCTGAGATTTTACTTAACTTTTGACTGCTCATACTTAAGTTTGATATTTTTCCAAGAAATCCGAGGCCAGATGTTTAAATAAAACTTCAAACTTATGGAAATGAGCTAATGCTTAACCATATCATACAATCTTAGTTTTTATATAAACTGTTTTCTGGTTTACAACATAATCTACTCCAAACCATTACATTTGTGTGTATATGTAACTGTAATCCCCCCACCCACCCCGGTGAAAGTTGTTGACCATGCAGTCATCATTTTTCAAACTGTTGTAAGACTGCTGCCGAAATGTCACTTTAATTCCTAGTGCAACAAATACACTCTTTGATACACGATTTGTTACAAATACACTCTTTGATACACGATTTGTTTATAATTTATCATAAAATCAAAGACAATGGCATACCGCTTACAGTTTTCAAGTGTAAACAACAAATGTTGGTGCATTAATTATGGTGATTTTTAAGGAATCAAGGCACACAAAAATATGACACCAGGCAGGGGGAATGGAGTACCATTATTGAAAAAGTCTACCCAGAAGAAGGAAAGATATGTCAAACACAAGAAAATTCAGTTCAGAATATATGTCCAATTACATATCTTAGTCACATTACTTCAGCCAATTCCAAATTATTATTCAATATATTTACACATGGCAGTTTTTATAGTACTGACAATTGTCTCTTTTTTTCTAGTGAGATCTGACATGATTGACAGCCCTCCAACCTACACCTCAGAGCATGAATACATCACTGTGGATTCCAACTTCAATCTCACCGTGTACACCCGGACCTTGCCACCAGTACCCAAAGACTGCCCTACTCCTATGGGGGTTTGGGGTAAAGTACTGTACATGATATTTCTTTAGCAATAATGGCAAATGTGTTCTTTTTAACAATTTCTGGTGGCCGACTCGTTTCTTCAGCTATAAAGGTCACATAGTTGCATCTGTAGTTTTAACCACATGCACCTTTCACATGTACCTTTTCAGCAGAGCTCATGTTGAGAGAGTGCTGAGGTTTTGTTCTTACAGAAAAATATATCATGCACATGAAATATAATATTCTTGATTGATGAAAAGTGTGTGTTCACTTAACAAAATTTGATTCATTTTCATAATTTTTGTATATTTTCTAAATAATTTCAGGAAAGAAGGAAATGCCACCACCTGAAGACATTGTCAAGACCTTTTTTCTTAGAAAAGAGTTTATTCCAGAACCCATGGGAACCAGTACTCTGTTTTCCTACTTTGCACAGCACTTTACACACATGTTCTTCAAGACTGATATAAAGAAGGGGCCCCAGTTCCAGTGGGGAGGGCATGGGGTATGTTTGAGAATTTTGAATTCCATATGTGGATTAAATAAAAAAAATTATTTGCCAAAGATAACTCCCGCAAACATTCAATCAAAACTAATTTATATTTCCAATGTTTTTGCCTTTGATACAATTACAAATTGTAATGATAGCCATTTCCTCATGAATGCATTACAGATGCAAAAACGCACGTATGAATACAGATAATTAAATATAGTACATCCATTTTAATGGCTGAGAATTCTGACAGAAAGCAAACTAGAAATAAACTTCATTTTTGAAAACACAGGAGGGTATGAACTGTGACATTTCATGCTTTCATAATTTTCATAAAGTAAGCCAGCAAGAAGCATCATTCATACCCTCATGTATTTTCAAAAATGAAATTCACTTTTCTTAATATACATGTATACATATACACACACAGTGCCTGAACTAAATTTGTCACAAAAAGTCATGTGTATTATCATGCACTACAGACAAAAAAAATAACACCACTGCTTTAAGATTTGAGGATAAAAATGTGTGATGCTCGTAGATTAAGGTCAGGTATAGGCATTGCAATGCAAATAACAATTAAAATATGCAGAACCAGTAATTTTGATTAAAATATGAATAATTCAAACTCAATTCACTTGTTCCAAGTGCACTTGATTGGCTTATATCACATCATATGAATATATGTCATATGGGTTACAGACAAATCTACAGTGCTCCTTCGATATATTGCCAATTTTTGTTCAAGACCAATTTTTCTTTGTAATGCAATATTTTGCTTGATGTTTCATTTCATTGGTTTTTCAATTAAATTTGCCATGAAATGCAAAATTTGTATTTACATGTAATAGGGTAGCGTATTTTTTGTCATTCTTCGATGATGTACGATGTTAAAATCAAAACCTTTGCATAATCATTAACTAGTCCTCAAACCTCAGTGAATTAATTAGCCAATCAAAATAGTTGCCTTAGAATGTAAAATGAGAAACATAGTTTGGTATTTGAGATATCAATGTTCGAGATACCAAACTTCAATTGTACAAGACTTTTGGTTATATGTATATTACCAAAGCACCTGAGCATGAAAAGGTTACATTTACCAGTAATATATTACCTTACAAACAGACACCTAAAAATTTTGAATATTCATAATGAATATCACTTAAAAGTTTGGTTGTAGTTAATGATTATGTGTTATTATATATACACCTGAGTTTTCTATTTAAAGGTAGACGTTTCTCATGTCTATGGTAAAAACAAAGACTCAGAGAACAACCTCAGGTCATTTAAAGACGGAAAACTTAAATTTCAGGTAAGTTTAAACAGACATCTTCATGAATCAGGCATGGTTTGTTTAACTAGTAATTTAGCTTATAAATAGAAACTGGCGTGACAAAAACTTGAATTAATTCATTGTCATCTAGTTGCACATGGTAGCTTAATACTGAACAACAAAAATGGTAATACAGCTGAAATCAATCATCAGATGCTGACTCAAACGCACTGACCACAACATCTGTAATATATCCTATCACCGGATATAAACATTTGAAACATCCTATCACAGGATATAAACATTTGAAACATTCCACCACAGGATATAGTTCATAATATTTTCATCTAGATAAAGTACTACAGCATTAAATGAATGGTAAACCATACAAAAATTTACTCAGTTATCTATAAGTATTGCTTATTGTAACAATTTTTGAAAATACAATTCTGTTAACTGATTAGTAATTAAAGGTGATGCCTACTTTTCCCATTCGAACAGGTCGTAAATGATGAGGTATGGCCTCCACTTACAAAGGATGCCAAAGTTCCCATGGGATATCCAAAACATGTGGAGACGAACAAGCAGTATGCCATGGGGCATTCTTTCTTTGGTCTCCTGCCTGGCCTGTTCATGTACGGTACGATCTGGTTGCGGGAACACAACAGAGTTTGTGACATTCTGAAGGCTGAGCATCCTGAATGGAACGATGAGAGGTTATTTCAAACATCCAAATTGGTTATTCTAGGCAAGTTCTAAATTTTGGAACAATCTTTTAATTATACACAGTCATACAAATAATTGCATTATCCCATTCTCACAAATGTATGTAAGTCACAAATTATTATAGTAGTCAATATTCTTATCCACAGAATGTATTATGATACTAGGTTTACTCATGAATTACCATGAAAAATTCAGAAATAAAGGTAGTTTTGAAATGGTGTATAGCATCCTTTCATGACAGTTATGGAAAGGACATACATTTTGCATCTTCATTTGTACATTCATGATCATACTTTAACCACACCTAAAAGAATGCGAACTTTTACAAAGTTTGGGGTACATATTCATTTTCACGGTCGAAATGATGTAATATAGTCATTGGAGGAGAAAGTTTGTAATTCCATGCTAAAATGTCAACCACTACATCCATCTTTTAATGCAGTGTACTGCAATGTCAAAAATCAGTTTGTAAACCAAAGAAAGATCTTGAGGATAATCTGGCCGTAAAATGTTACTAACGAAAACTTTCACAAAATGGCAAAATCAGCACAATGCTGAGAAATGTCTATAAAATGGTTTAGTGGCCACATAAGAAAACCAACAAATGACGTATAACAAGAGTGGCACTCAGATGGACCCCAGAAATAAAAAGGAGGAAGGGTCGTCAGAAAACAACATGGAGGCATACAGACAAAACAGAATTGAAGGAAATGAAGCTAACTGGGGAAGGGGGTGGGGTGGGGAAAAAGCTCAAGATAGAGGAGAGTTAAAATCTTTAGTCCTTACACTACGTGCCTCTGTTAGTGCAGCAAGGACTAGGTACTACATTTTAGTGAAGGTACGTAACCAAGATCCCTTCTATACTGTCTTTATAAAAAAAGTAATATCATATGTAATGTCCCTAAATGCAAAATATCCACACAAAATACAGCTGTGGTTTGGATGGATTTTTTGTATTAAGGGACATCACATCTGTAATCTTGGTTATGTGAAGGGCACTAATCCTTCCCATTACAAATAACAATAGATATACAAAATAATCATGAAAAAGAAATTACAAATAAGAATTTCTTTAGTTTACAATAAGATTCTTGATACTGCATTTTTACAGACATATGAAGTGGTTGACAGTTTAACATTTTTAAAAGGTTAAACATTCCACAGTAATGTAAATAACTGGGTATTGAAATGAGTTTTTGAACAGAGTATGTGCATGGTTTTGTATTTGTGAAGATTGTAAGTACTTCTTAAACAATTCTAGCTGCTCTTTGCTTTAAGTTTTATGAAGTTTGATAATCTGAGATACAGGGAACTTCTCCCGTGACATTATAATATATTTTAGACATTATACTGTAGAAACTTACCAATATAAATATAATTTTCATTTATAGCACTTATTAATTTCTTGACTGGATACAATCAAATCAAGTAAAACATTGACCACTTTTAGATTTTCTCTGGTGCATTCCCGCGATCATACCCTAGTTTACAAGAATTCAAAATCATTGAGTTTTTCTGACACCAACATTCAATTTGTTTAATATCAGACAAAACCAATTGTTCAATAAATAATATGTTGTTATCACAATAATGCAATGTAGCAGCATCATCAACAAAAAAGTAATACCGGAGTTTTGTACACTTAATGGGAGATGTCAACATAAAACAAAACAAATGTGGGCCTAAAATAGAACCCTGAGTTACTCCAATCCAATGAGCCATATGGATCACGGAAATAAAGAAACTAAATCCTGCTTTGATGGGCAAAGTATTGATTCAAGATTTCATACCCAATTTTAATATGCTGGATACAATTTTCTTGATAAGAATGAAAACATTTCATAGCCAGGATATCAAATGTACAATTTTGAATTAGTTTTTGAGGTAAAATATCATGGCTAACAAGGTCACATGCATTACTAAAATCTAATTTAAAATGTTACTATGCCAATAAGATTATATTTGTTCTTTTCTTTACATCAATTGGCCTGATTGAGATTGGGTGATTATATCAAAATCATATGTGAATTTACAAATATGATTATAGCAACATGCTTGTCTATAAATTCGGGAAGTGTGGGTAGAATTTAAATTAGCCTGTAATTTCCAGGATCAGTTCTAAATTGTAACCTATTTTGAAAATGGGGCAAACATTGGCAACTTCAAGAAGAGAGGGGAAAATACTTATGAAATTGTTGTTTATAAGATGGGCAACTGGTCCAGAGTAAATACTGGCTGACACCTTGAGCAGTTGAGAACCAACAAAATCAGCTTTAGTTGATTAATTTATATTAAGTTTGGCCAACACATTAAAAACTTATCTTCTGAATCAGTGACTGCACCCTATTTTGAAAATTTCATCACCTCCCAATTTTTTGTGAATTCAGACAATGCATCAGAAATGAATGATTGTGGAGAAGTAGACCCTTAGATATGCCAGTAAAACGATTAACAAGAGTACTGCAAATGGTACAAGATATGCCCATTAGACCTTCAGTACAATATATGTATCTATGATGAGAAAAAGTCCAGAAAATTATTCGATCTACTTTTAGCCCTAAAGTATATCACAGTGCACCAATCAAGTTGAAATGTACACTGAATATCTATTTCTCTGAGAAGGAGCTTGTGACAAAATTTTAGGGGAATACCTATATTCATAACCAAAAAAAATATCTGGAAAAGTGTATGACCTACTTTTACCCCAATTTTGCACCAATCCAGTTAAAATGCAAAGTGAACTTATCTTCCTCCGAGAGGAAGCTTGTGACTAAATTTAAGGGCAATATCTTATATGTAAGGAAAACAAGGTTTTTCTACTAAGTGATACCTTGACTTTTGACCTCGAGAAATAATAGGCATCCTCTGCTTGCCATAAATTGTATGTTTACCAAGTTTGACAGTCCTAGCCCCAACAGTTTGGTCTGTATCCTGCCTACAAGGTTTTCCTACTAAGTGATACTATGAACTTGATCTTTGACCTTGAACAAAATGCATCCAACACTTGGCATGGGGAGTATGTGTTCCAAGTTTGATGGTCCTAGCCCCAATAGTTCGATGTGTATTCTGCCTACAAGGTTTTTCTAACATCTGATACTATCATGGTGATCAAATGTACCAAGTTGTAAGATCCTGGAGCTTACAGTTTGGTCTGTATTCTACCACAAACTTTTCCTACCAAGTGATATTATGACCTTTGGCCTCTGACCTTGAAGAAGAAAAGATGCCGTCTTTCACTTGGCATAAGGAGTATGTGTACCAAGTTTGATGGTCCTGGCCCCAATAGTTCGATGTATATTCTGCCTACAAGGTTTTTCTAACATCTGATACCAAGACATTGACCTTTGACCTTGAAAAACAATAAGCAGCTTCCTCTGATCATGTTGATCAAATGTACCAACTTGTAAGATCCTGGAGCTTACACCTCATTTTGTATTTTGCCTACAAGGCCCAGACAGAGCCATACCACAATATATCCCATCTTTGACGGCATATACAAATGATGACTGTATCTTGTAGAGTGTTTGCATTGAAACATTGCTGAATCAGGAAATGGTATTATATGTTGTTGATTTCTTTTTCACATTCCTTTGGACATGCATTTTGCTCATTTGATAGTACATGTACTGAGATTAAGTAGATTTATCAGATTTTTTGCCTTTTCTCCATATCCAGTATTTTTGTATTATCACCATTTTAAAGAAACATATATGTATCTTACTTACCAAATTTTGTGCAACTTTTGCATGGCTGTCCAGAATTTTTTAGATGATTGATTGAATTTTTCAAGTATTTCATCAGGATTGTCTAAAAGTTTTAAAGACCGAAACTCTGCATAAGTTAAGTTTCCCAACAAATTTTTCATTGCAAACTTTATGAGACATTTCTTCATTCATTTACAGACCCCTTGTAATCTATCCTTTATATTTGGGATATAACTTCAAAGTTTTATTGTTGTTTTTATATAAATTTGATTTGTGTTTTCCTTTACACCTTTAGGAGAAACCATAAAAATAGTAATAGAAGACTACGTGCAGCACCTCAGCAACTACCATTACAAACTGCTCTTCAATCCGGAGCTGTTGTTTGGGGAACAGTTTCAATATCAGAACAGAATAGCTGTAGAATTCAACCATCTGTATCACTGGCATCCTCTTATGCCGGATGAGTTTAACATCAATGGAACCAAGTATAACTTAAAGGACTTCATGTTCCACCCAGAGATAGTTGTCAAGCATGGAATGAGGGAGTTTGTGGATTCGATGTCGAGACAGAGAGCAGGCTTTGTATGCATCATGTCTTTATATTGGATTCTTATCACTAACAAGAAACAAAATGGTCATATTTTGTAATTTGCATAAATATATTGTTACAACTTCATGGAGAAAATGTGACCATGCAGATTAATACATGTACCGTAAAATTGTTTTGCTGCTCGGTGCTTTACTGGATTGGTTTAACTTCTATGCACTGTCTTAACTGAAACATGTGACACATTCTGTTGAATGACAGAACAACAATTTTTTTAAAGTTGGAGGCAAAATAAGTGTTCTGGAAGGCTTTAAATCTTTTTTTATCTTTAAGTGGAAGAACACAAACTTAAGTGAAGTTCTAATGGATGCAGACAAGAAGAACATAATGCTAGTATCAGAAATATCAATATAAAGTACCAGCTACTTTTGAGTTTAAATTCTATAATAACTAATCATGATTCAAAGAATCTGGTTGACCAAGTTCTGTTAGCCAAAGGAGTTATATAATATGTACAAAACTTGCATAGAAAAAATATGCTTTATATTTAATTTTGTAAATACTAACCTAAATATCTTTTTCTGTCTCTAGTTTGGTCCCCACAATCATGGTCCATTGACAATCCCTGTAGTGACAGATCTCATCAAACATGGACGTACCTTAAGATTACAGCCCTTCAACCAGTACAGGAAAAAATTCAACCTAGCACCTCTTAAGTCTTTTGAGGAATTAACAGGCAAGATTATTATATTTGCATTGCATTCATTTCATTACATAAGAAAATGATACCACCAAATATTTGTTTATAGCTAGCCTAGCCGATTCTTAATGCAGTTCCACCCTCCATCATAAGATTTTGTAAAGTGAATGATTTAAAAAGATTTATGCATGACAGGAACATAAATTTTGTTGGAGTCTTTTTCAATAGTTATTGTAAAAAATCTTGTTAACCATAAAATATTTCAAAAGTCTAAGTTATATTATAATCAATTATATGTTTCAAAATATTGAATCCAAGGGCAATAACTCTGTTTTCATTGCAATTTTCGGACGTTGATAACAGGTATGTGTGTGCTAATTGATAAAAAATTCATCAATATCACAACATACTTATTTTATCATTTTTATTTGTTACTAAGATACGTTATTTGAAGAATTAACAATCAAATATAAGATTGAACCTATAATTCTAGAGGGGTGGAATTACCTTAAAGGGAAGAAATCTTACTGAATAACATTGTAATATACTGGAAAGGAGAAAGTCTATGGCTGGACCAGGAATCGAACCTGGGACCCCAACATTACTAGTCAGGTGCTCTAACCACTGAGCTATAATCCAAGCTGATATCCACAGTCCATATAGCCCAAACTAATATATTTTTCCCCTTCCTTAAATTGTCTTTGCCCTCAAAGACATGTACACAACCCCGACTCTTTTTGCCCCTTGCAGGACTTTCAACGGAAGTCCAGAAGTGGTCACCGGCACCAAATGTAATATATAGGATGGAAATTTTTTTGAACTGGTCTGGGAATCAAACCCGGAACTCCTGCATTACTAGTCAGGTGCTCTAACCACTGAGCTACCCAGGCCAATATCCACGGTCCATATAGCCCTAACTACTACAATATTTCGTATATATAGAAATCTATTGATAACAAAAATATTCTGTTGAAATTACTCATAATTATTTTTACCTTAAGGTCAATTTACATGCTCACCAGGATTATAATTCTCTCAGAATAAGTCTGAATTTACTATTTGTTATCTGGGTGCATTATATTGGAACATATATACCATATGAGACATGTGTCATGCAAGTCACCATGATGAATATCTCTATTGAGAAAAGATTATTTAAGTTTGATCCCTGTGATATACATATTATCTAACTTTATCAACTCTTAACGATTTAGAAAGATACATCACATACATTTTAAAAGTAAAAGTAAGTGACAAAATCTATTTACTTCATATTACTCAAAACAAGTTTACAGCTCTATTTTGGTAGCAATAAGTACCTAAACATTTCAATATACATGTATGTGTTATTTGATATGGTATAAGGTTTTTATAATCAATATTTATTGATGAAAAGGCTAAAATAATTTTCAGGAGAGAAGAAAATGGCAAAGCAGCTTGAAGATTTCTATGGTGATATTAACGCTCTGGAGTTTTACGTTGGATTAATCATGGAGAAACGGCGACACAAAGCCTTGTTTGGGACCTCTATTGTGGAGATGGGAGGACCTTTCTCTGTAAAAGGCCTGATGGCCAATCCAGTCTGCTCACCCAAATACTGGAAACCTTCCACATTTGGAGGGGATGTGGGGTTCAACTTGGTAAAAACTGCAACTCTTCAAAAACTCTTTTGTGAGAATATAGAAGGAGATTGCCCCGAGGTGTCATTTAGAGTCCCCGATTATAAAGAAGGCGATGTTTTAGACTTCATAAAACAAAAACTAGAATTATGACACTAAGGCCTATTAGATGATTTTTAAAGTTGTTCTTTTCCATTTACATGTATATGTATCATATATGAATATGACCTTGAAAGATTGCAGTGGGTGGTGAGAATTATTGTGTGTATTTTGTATCCAATTTCAATTTATGGGTTTTCAATAGTTTGACAGGTTTAAATATGTATGTATGCTTCAAAATATATATATGTGTATGTGTTATCGGTGAATCGCATGTATACCCAATCATGTTAGATCCATGCATTTTAGAACATGTAAAACAATTGTTGCAATCAATTCAATTAACTTTCAACAACATGCTCACATTGCCAGCAGTGAGTGCAGGTTTGAGAGTGGCTCCACTCCGACCATTCCTTGGGAAAAAGTTTGTGTGATCTGTAACAGTAAAAGATTTTCTGCTACAATATTCAGACTTTGTGTATGATTATAGCTTTGCATATTCTACTTTGGGCTGTATTTGTAATGCTGCAACAATAATGGAACTTAAATTAATCCCAAAAAAAATTGTCTCCGATCTTAGACAGATGTGACACATCCCATGTTTGGCTTACAATGCTGTTGGGGGGGGGGGGGGGGGGGGGGGCTAATCAATGCTTTATCTGCAACTGATACAGATTTTGTTCAACATAATATTATTTAATCTCTGTATGGTGATTACATACACATCAGAAGATGGTACATTTCTTTGACCAATAATTGAAATATGATCAAGATGTGCAGCAAGCCGAAAGCGCAGATCGAGACCTGAATTTGGTCTTATAATCTTATTCTTTTGATACAGAAAGGTGGAAACATCATCACTGCATTAATGGAGGGTATTCTTTATATTAATTATAAGTATCAATTCTTAACATTAGTTTTAAATATTCCTTACATTAATTACAAGTATTCCTTACATATCTATTAATCATTCTAGTCTGTGAAATCAAGCATTAATCAGGGTACAGTGTATCATTTTTATTTACCTGTTTACTCAATATATATTTTTAAAACTTATACCCCCAAAAAATTATGAAAGTAATCCAAACAACAAAATAATTATACTTTGAAAAGATGAAGATAACGAACAATGGTGAGATGAGACTGGTGGCTTCTATTACATTCCCTTAAGACAGTAATACATTAATGTTTATGATTTATATCAAAACTATTTTTTTTTGTTCCAGCTTAGAATTGCTCATCGTCACAAACCACGGGTTATTGTTTCATTCTATTTCAAAAATAGCCTGTGGTTTGCGACAATGAGAATTACTATATGGATGGTTCTCTTTGTTTTTAAGAGTATTGTCCATTGAACTGTTGCACACATTCCTACCTGCTTAGCAGATATCCAGTTAGAGCCATCTGTACCTATTTATAAGTCTTAATATTGAATATGTGAAGATCGTGATTACTTTTTGTCTATTTTGACTACTTTTGGGTTCACATTACTCATCAAAATTGAGTAGACAACTATAAATATGAACATGGGGGAGTATCTACAATCTCGAGTATTTCAATATGATGTACAGTGTATATACACCTTTTCTGACAATCAAGACTTTGTTGTTTTCAATCTGTTTTTCTTTTTATCCTTGTATGCTATATTTGTACAGATATATCATATACAAAAGCTCACTGTCTTATATGATGGCCCCTATATATGTCCGCAGAATATTATGTTGTTTTGCAAATATTTTGCTGATCTCGCTTCAATTAAATGTTACACAATGTGTTATTGTACAAATCTTATTATAACAATTAAGTATTATGATTAATATTGATTTAAATATTGTACCTGTGTATGGTCATCTGGTGAATTATTAAATTTATGAAAATTATATGTTTATGCTTTCTTAACTGGTGTAAAATGTTGTTGCAGTGAAAAAGATCCAGATGTGTGTAATTACAACGACCACAGCTACTAAGATATTCACAAAGAACGTGGTTTACAATTTGTCTAATCTGGCCCTATCAGTGGCGGATCTAGACCTTACTGTGGGGGGGTGGGGGGGGGGGGTGGGGGTGAGGCCTGAAGGGAGAGGGTGAACCCCCTCCCATTGGGGGGTCCAGGGGGCCTCCCCCAGGAAAATTTTAAAAAGCTTGATTCAAAATGGTGCATTCTAATGCATTTTCGACTGAAATTCTTGTTCCTTCTTCCTTTTATTTATAGTCACCACATGTTTTATAGAATGTAAACAAAAAGATATGTATATGATATTAATGCATTTCAGCAATTCTGGTTCCTTCTTGCTCTGATGCATAGTTACATAGTTATCAATATAAAAAAAAGAGTGGGAAACCCCCCCCCCCCAACCCGCCACTGCCTATTTCTGAACATAATACGATACGAAAAGATTCTCTAATTTGTCCTGAAGAGAAGTGAAGATATGCAAAACCAATTATACTTTTAAAAGTCATGTATTGTGTGCTTACTATATACAATATCACAAACACAAATTTCCTGCCATTTGTCTTTAAAATGGTCAAAAAATTAGCAAGTTCAAACTTTTTGGCATCAAAATTAAAGATGTATTAATTTCATATTTTCCTATACATATAACTGAAAAGTTTCATCAACATCGGCCTTAAAATTTTAAACTGCCTGCGAATCATTCATAGCTGCCTGCATTAGTCATTAATAACAGTTGTCATTGATTTCATTTTAAGTGTCGCCCTTTGAAGAAGTGGGGCATATCGGTCAATAGACATTATGTCAGCTGACCAATATCTTGATACCTGATAGCAATCAAACTTCACAAGCAAGTTAATCATAACTACTTGTAGTAAATGTCATGATCCGTTTCAATTTTCAAGTCAAAAGATTAGAGGGCAATGTATTTCTACTATAATACATTGTAGAGGGTTTATTTAAGTTTAAGTTATTTAGATTATATGGTCATTGTAATGATCTTATTTGCAAATACAACATTCATTAAGTTAAATGCTGTCTTACATGTTTCATTTCAATTGTTAGGCTGTTCTTTACATACTGATTTTGACTGCGGATTGCTCCGTTTTCCTGATCGGGATATAGGGCTCACGGCGGGTGTGACCAATCGACGGGGAATGCTTCCTCCTCCTAGACACCTGATCTCACCTCTGATGTGTGCTGGGGTCCTTCTCTTAACTTTGTATTTTTTAAGGGATTTATGAGATGGGTCACTGTTAATTATCTTCACTTTTCATTAAAGCTTTTTTACTTTTGACTAAAAAAACACTTTACCTGAAATAGTCATCAAATCTCCTAGACTTCTTGATCATATGCTATTGATTTTAAAGTGAAAAGGTCCAAGGCCATAAGGTAAAGTTCAACAACATATACACCAATTGTTCAACTGATCAATAAGGAACCCTGTACCTGAGGGTCATATAAATTTATAACCAGGATAGTTATGAATAAGTCACCAAATTTTTTTTCAGATCAAATGTCATAGGGTTTCTAAGTAAAAAGGTTAAAGGTCCAGGGATTTCTTTCCAATATACACCTGCAATTACATATAATGAAACTGATAGTTTTAGTTTATAGAGAACTCTCTATTTAATAGTCATCAAACTTCAAAAGGAAGTCAATTATGATTAGTCAATGATTTATTCATATTAAGATCAAAGGTTAATGGAGTTTCAATTTTACACAGGGAGATGTAGCAGAGATTTATGGACTAATTGCCCCCCCCCCCCCCCTGAATCTTAATTCATGATTGATAAAATCTATCCTTTAAATGCAATGGGTAGCAACCTCTGTTTGCAAACTTTATGCTGAAATTTTCAATATTTAAGCTGAGGTATCAGATATTCAAATTGACAAAACACTTACTTAACAAAAAGTCAAGTGTAACTACTCAAAATACTAGCTAGATCAACTTCCAATATTGATTTTGTTGTTCTACACTTTGTTAAAATACTGTCGGTCAGAAACTTTTTAGCTTTACTGGCGGACGACCAGACAAGAAGACAATTTTGAAAATCTTGGACTGAAGTCAAAATATGTTTATAATAATTGCCAAAATGAATATAAAATATGGTGTAATATTATAATCACTATGCACTGTGTATTATAGATTCAGGTTTCAGTTTTACAATTTATTATAAGCATTTGATAGATGTGACTGAATTTTTCCTCAGAGAACTAGATAAGCTCTGTGATGGCAATTGCAATGTCCAACTTCATGCATGTAGTCTTAGACTTGCTCAATGAAATTCTAATTTTATTCTGTGTATCTGCTCTCTTTCATACCTATAATCATAATGTTCTGGAACAATTCAAGTATCATAGAGAGCAGTTGGCAAACACTTTTTAAAACCAACTTAATGTAGAGACCTGCATGAGCAAGTGGACTACTTCTATCTGTCTGGTGTCTGTAAACACTAAACACTACTTCTATCTGTCTGATGTCTGTAAACACTACTTCTATCTGTCTGGTGTCTGTAAACACTACTTCTATCTGTCTGGTGTCTGTAAACACTACTTCTGTCTGTCTGGTGTCTGTAAACACTACTTCTATCTGTCTGGTGTCTGTAAACACTACTTCTGTCTGTCTGGTGTCTGTAAACACTACTTCTGTCTGTCTGGTATCTGTAAACACTACTTCTATCTGTCTGGTGTCTGTAAACACTACTTCTATCTGTCTGGTGTCTGTAAACACTAAACACTACTTCTATCTGTCTGGTGTCTGTAAACACTACTTCTATCTGTCTGGTGTCTGTAAACACTACTTCTGTCTGTGTGGTGTCTGTAAACACTACTTCTATCTGTCTGGTGTCTGTAAACACTAAACACTACTTCTGTCTGTCTGGTGTCTGTAAACACTACTTCTATCTGTCTGGTGTCTGTAAACAATTTTCTCCTCCTGATTTCAATGAGACTCGATCATCAACTAAAGACTTAACATTATCATTATAATTGAGATACATAAATCTGTTTGCTAATTCTATTTATCAAACAAAATGGCTCCTGTTTTAAATTTGATAATCAAACAATATGGCTGCTTTTATGTCGAGTAGATGTAAAACAAGGCAACTCCTTGTCTGATTTCAGTAAGAATTTGTGTAAACAAAGACTTGGAAATCAATTTTGGTCCCCTATGATGATTAATTCAATATATAGGACCCAATATGGAAATAATCTTTGAAGCTAGGTTATTATGGGTTTTCTTATTCTCTTCAGAGAAGTGGACAGGCAAAACATATATGCCTGTCCACTTCTCTAAAGAGAATATGAGTAATCCTAGTTGCTGTGAGTGCAGTGGTATGTATAATATAGCATGATATAATTAACAGTGTGCTCTCTGGTCATAAGCAACCTTTGTGCCAAATATGAACTTAAGACCTGATATTATGCCACCTCCTTTAAAATCTTACATGGAATAAGATAACAAAAATATACCACTTGTTAAACTAGAACTGTCCTAGTGGAACTAATACCCCCCCCCCCTCCCCTCCCCCCCCCCCCCCCCCCCCCCCCCCCCCCCCCCCCCCCTCGCAGGGCACAATGGATGGTGGGAAATAGTGAATTTGTGCTCATTGAAGAATAAACACATCCTTTTGACATGAAGTTTGTTGAGAGCATTTATTGTAAATGTAAGACTATATATTCTGCAGTAGTGTGTTACTCAGAATATCATGAAGATATGCTTCATATAATTTCTAAATAATATTACATGGATAACTACTATTCAGAATACATGAGCCAGAAAACCACAAATCTTTTATTAACAAATTCATCCACAGACAGATGGACAGACAGACAAATGGACTAATGATTCCATTATACCCTCTCCTAAACTAATACAGTAGTCTCTTTGAAAGAACAGATCATTACAAAATCTAAAAGAAAATGATTAAGTCAATGAAGTTGAAAGAACACCCATAAAATAAAAATATCCATAATTTCCTTGAATGTTAATGAATCTTGATAAAAATGATGGGAGCACAACTTCATTATATACATAATATATAAACAAAGTTTGATTTAAATCTTTTGGTTGGTTTTTAAAACATACTCTGGAAACTGACAACCCAGCCCCCTCAAATGGGAAGAAAATATCCATAACTTCCTTGAATATTGAAATAGCTCAGTCAAAATGGCCTGGTGCACAACTTCATTATTCATATAAAGATATCCATAAAGTTTCAATGAAATCTGTTCATCGGTGTTAAAGATATCCTCTGGACAAATGATGTCTATGGACAGATGGGTGGACAAGGTGATTCCAGTATACCCCCCAAACTTCGTTTGCAGAGGGTATAACAAGTAAAAGACAATACCAGTACAAGTACTATCTAGATTTGGTCATACAAACAAAAATTCAGCTGTGCATCCATGGTCAGATATGTTTATAGCAATTAACTGCAAGCTTATCAACCCATTTTATCTACCACAAAGATAATTTTGCAGTATAATTTTTTTTTCTACTTGTAAGTTAATAATTACCTAAAAACTAAATATCTGAACATTAAAAACAAATCAGTTGAAGATAAATCGTATCCTGAAGAGAAAATAGCAGCAATTTAACTCGAGCTTTATTTGCTTAAATTGGTTTGGATTTGGATCCAGAAAGAGAAGAGTTCCTGTAGTTTCAGGACAAGCTAATCTGAGCTTACCATCCCAATCCCTCCCCACTCAGTATTAACAGAAAGTCAGGATTGCCTCAGCTCTGTCAGTTAACCATGTGTTTTCACTGTGTTCTCACAAGTTTGCCTGATAAACCAAAAAATAGCAACCAGCTAGAAATGATATTTAAGAATATCCTCAAATCAATAATCAAAATAGATATTAACAATTCTAAATTAAATTGAATAATTTAAAGAAATTGATTAATATAGTTTGATTATTTTTTGTAAATGATGGAGAGGTAGATTTGTAATATACTTTTCCATGTTTATTTCTTTGTGTAAAGCGATAGGCACCTCGGTAGTTAAACCCTGACCATTCAGGTAAATAACATCTGATCAAGTCCCACAAACTTTTTCAGTGACCATACCGTAAAAAAACAATAGGTCAAATTCCATGAGGTGACCACTTCATGGTTTTGCTTGGGTGAATACTTGCCTCGTTGTTTTTCATCTTGCCTGACAAGCTCCAACAACTTTGACTTCAACCAGGTAAATTTTAGGACCTGGCTTAAAATCTTTGTTTCTCTGGTCCATCATGAAATCATGGCCTAAAACAAATATTTTCAATAATATATTTGCAGTTACCTTGACAGACAATTGACCTCATAGAAGGTCATAATCGACCATTGAATTACATGTACCAATATACTTCCATTGCATATCAATGTAATGTTCTATTGATTGACTGATTTTGTTTAATGCCATACTACAGAATATTACAATCCCATGGGGGGCCGGATTAGAATAGGTCCTCAGTACCCCTTCCTTGTTGTAAGAGGTGCACAAAAATGGGGTCAGGTCCTTCGGATGAGACCTCAAAAACGAGGCCCCGTGTCACAGCAGGTGTGGCACGATAAATATCCCTCCCTGCTCAAAGGCCTTAAGCCCTGGGCATAGGCCTAAATTTTCAAGCCTTTCACCAACAACATGGTGACGTCTCCATATGAGTGAAAAATAAATTCTCAGGTGAGTTAACTACCAGTACCACACAGGCATCCAGAATTATGGTTTGATGATTTGCCCCATCCCCCTCTATGTAAATATGATACAAGTCAGGACATTGTGTTAAAAAAAACAAAAGGCCCTTAGTGAGCTGTATTGTCCAACGATAACAAAATATTTAACCATTAATGATTATCCAAAATTCCTATAGCCCAAAGAGGCCAAAGAGGCATGGGAACAAATATTACAAAATTTCAATATCTGACAACCGAGCCCCTGTGTTCCAGCACTGAAGGAGGTAGAAGAACAACAACTCTGCTATACTGGTCAACGAGCCCAAGGCGATTACCCAGAATTATCGTTCCTCATGTAAGTGCAAGAAAGGAAAGATAACTCTGGGTAGAGAGACGTAAAGCTTTTACGTCTATGGGACAACTCAACATCTTGTATATAGTGACTGAGGCCATCATCATTTCTGTCTGCTGCTGTACCTGCCGGCGACGAATGATTTATTTAAACAGTATTTTGAAGGGCCGTGAGAGCGGAGCTCTCCCTATAGGTAACACGTATATACATGTTTAAAAGGAAAATATAGGAAAACAATGAAAAATTAAACCATACCTATGGAACTTGAAAATTTTGGTACTAATGGCGTCGATTCGAATACTATCGCGTGGACATGTATTTCTCCATTTTGAATCTCGTTTACCCTAGTTCACGTCATTCTGAGATGTTACAAAAATTCGTAAAAGCATGTAAATCTTATTTTCTTAATCATATATAATCACTCCACCATTAACGCCATGTTTGTTGTGGTTCAGACGCTATGTTTGTAAATTTGCTAAAATACGACGCTGAATATGACGTCACAATGTACTGTTTACATCAGTTGCGTTATGCGGATCAAATCCTGCTAACTTCGGGTTGTTTTTGGTCTGTTTTGGATATCTATATAGATACTAATACCAGAACTTGTTTGCTTCGCCCTCAAACACGGTCACGCCGTAAAACATATTATGAATAATATACTAAGGATTAGGCAGCAGACAATGCCTATATAAGCCTTCTCCTTTAATGTACAAGGTTAAGTCCACATAATTTAATTATACACACAAGAAATTACAATATAAGATATGAAGTAAAAGGATAATATGTCATTCCAAATATAATGATCATATAAGTAAAGCGGAAACATAAAAGCAATGTCATATTTGCAAGTAATATCTTTGATATGGTAATTATGACCAACGAAATAACGTGATATGATAAGAATTAAATATGTATCTAATTACTCCCTAAATTCTTATAACTTACTTAGTTTGTGTATCAGTCGAATTCGGGTGATCTAACAGTGTATGAAAAACTCACAGAGTACATTCACTTACGCAGTGATGAATATTAGTCCCACTCCCGCGTGTAAACAAATTGTTTCGCGCCTCGCTATATACGAGAGTTCTCCAAAGGGAAATAACTCGGGTGTATCTCGAAACCGGCGTATTTAACTGGCGGCCACCACTTATTATCTGGCGGTCGCCACTTATTAACTGGCGGCCGCCATATAAATTAACTGCCGACCGCCAGTTAATTTATGTGGCGGCCACCAGTTAAATAAATATTAATTCTATATCCTGGCACCTATCGCCATTACTATCGGCTTCCGTATAACACATTTTTTTTTGTGTGAAACCCTTTAAACACACAAGACAGTTGATTTTGATAATTAAAAGTGAATAACATTTTTTTTTAATTATTCGTCTCCTTTTAAAACGGGAAATACTGAAAGGTCGCAAACATTGCATCATCTGTAACCTTCATCTCCCGTCTATGAGAAACCAAAGAAAGCATTTTATTGTTTAATGTACAACAGAAGAGTATAGTACGTACATGTTTTCACATTCGATTTACGAAAGAAAAAAAAATAGCTTTTAAATCAAGAAAAGAAAAATTTGGAAGAATTTCTTAGCATTTTGTAACATGTGCTGTGCCCTGTATATTTTTGCCCAATGACGATTTTAGTTGAATATTTATAGGTTATAGACTTTGTATGGGAAAATATGACGACCGAATTTTGGCGCGTAGACGGACCGAGCTTGCGAGGTCCGTTCGCGACAAAAAACGAGGTCGTCATATTTCCCATACAAAGTCTATAACCTTTTTATTATATACTTTCAATTTCATTTAGAAACTAACAATAATTTTATTTTTAACAATAACTTTATCGGTTTAACTGAGTAAAAGATGAAAAACACGAAAAATTTGAAAATTAACAGCGTAGAAATTTGATTGTGACGTAATGTTTGCGTGTCGGAATGTTTCCGATATATGCCCGCAAACTTTTAAAGAAAAAAGAAGAGATGAAATTGAAAGTATATAATAGCGAGCCAGCGGAGCGCTGGCTCGTACTGCGAGTTCTAATGACTAGAGCGCGGGAAATAATCCGAGCTAAATCTCAACCTCTAACAAGAAAATTTTTTTGACGCCAATTCCAGAAGTCCTTCGTACAAAATGGCGGATGGTTCGATTCGTAAAATAAGAATAATAAAAATCTTTGAAGTATTACAAACTTTTCTTATTTGAAAGGAAAGGATGACAATCATATTCTTCCCCCTTTCGTTTTCTTTTTTAAAAAATATTGTCTAAAGAAATGTAAACAGTCACGTCACAACTACCAGGCTACGTCACAACACGCTCGTTGCATTTCCCGCTAAACTGATTCCTACATTGGCGAGAAGAGCAAGACAGTAATCCTACGTATTGACAGTGAACCAGATCAGTTTTCCTTGTTTTCAATATAAATTTTTTGAAAATGTATTCAGATATGCTGCGCTCGCCCCAAAGGTCACACCGTAATCATATTAAATATTCATTATTATATACTTTCATCTCTTCTTTTTCCTTTAAAAGTTTGCGGGCATATATCGTGTGATATATGCCCGGAAACATTCCAGCCCGCAAACATCACGTCACAATCAAATTTCTATGCCGTTAATTTTCAATTTATTGTGTTTTTCCATCTTTTACTCAGTTAAACCGATAAAGTTATTGTTAAAAATAAAATTATTGTTAGTTTCTAAATGAAATTGAAAGTATATAATAAAAAGGTTATAGACTTTGTATGGGAAATATGACGACCTCGTTTTTTGTCGCGAACGGACCTCGCAAGCTCGGTCCGTGTACGCGCCAAAAAACTCGGTCGTCATATTTTCCCATACAAAGTCTATAACCTATAAATATTCATTTTTAGAATAAATAGAATTATGGCCGGGTTAGACTTCATAATTCTCAAATGAATTTTTGGAGTTTTCACTCTAAAAGATTGAATGATTTGCTGTAAATTAAAAAAAAATTGAATTATGATCTTTGGGGGGGGTGGGTGCAAATTTTCTGAAGTCCAGTACCACCCCCCCCCCAAACCCTGAGCCTGCCTAAAATGGCCATAGACTAACTCCTTTTCAATTGTAATGAATATATACACTGAGAAAAACAAAAATGGCACGAAAAGTATATGTAGATCATGGATAGTTAATTAATAAGACAAACTTGCAAGAACATGTTTACATACAAAGTATGATAAACATTTATAATTACATGTATGTTACATATTTACTACGTTAATGTGGTATTTACAATTATACCATAATTATTTAACCCATTGAGCCAGAATGAGTGGGGCCGGAACAACTATGGGCCGGATTGGTTTGGGGATAACAACGCTCGGCATCAAAGGCGGAAAATGCCGAGCTCAACGGATCGCTTCTATTTTTGGAACAGGGGGAAACCAGTGTGTATTACGTTATTTACGTAAATAGCAGGGGTATAATGACACAGCCGAATTTATTTGACACGGTGCAGTATGCTTGGCATAGAGGTTTTTAATTTGATTCGTCAAGATGGGAATAAAAACTTCTAAGTTAAACTGTGGGGGTAAAGGAGCCAAGGAGGAACCTTATCGCTCGCGCTCTGTGACAGTGAAAAATGTTGTCAAGAAAACGAGGGTTGAAAATGGTGGTAAGTGAGAATTTTCTTCATTTATCGAAACCGAAACTGAAAAGTTGAAAGTAGTCTGACGAGCCCCAGTGAAATAGTTGGTAATCAGCAAAGTAAATATCCCCTTTCTTTAAAACTACAATTAACTGTCATATTTGATTTCTTTTAGCCTAGGTCAAATTCTACAGTGTTGTTACTCTGAAGTTTCGGTTTCGATATTTGAAAGGCCTTGGCCTAATTTCTGTGGATACGAGGGGGTTATTTATATTCGGTCTTTCGAGGGGGGGTAGGAAAGACCGAATATAAATATCCCCTTGTTTCCACAGAAATTAGTCTAGGATTAGTAGAAATGGATTCTGTGTTGAATTAGTATCACAATCGAGTTGTTCCTTTGTTGCCCATTGAATTACCTGTTAAAGTTGAATTTCTACAGGTTAACTTAATTTATTAGACATTGGCATGAAAAGATAGGGGTTTTTTTAAGGTCTTGATTTCAAGGGCCAGCTAGGACCTTTCCAATTGCTTGAAATTTGCGTGAAATTGGGAAAAATGTTTCATACAAAGAAATAGGGAAAACCCCAATGCAGAGTGCATTAAAGCTGACATGAATTAATAAATACGTACACCTTTTTCATCTTATCCGCCATATTTCTCTCAGGTAGCCTAATTTACTCTACCCGTATATACCCCAAATGTGATTGTCACACCTGAGTGATTTTTCTAGGTGGACTCGACCAGTGCACATCTCCGATAGTAATATATAGGGAAATGCGAAACAAATAAAATCACATTTTAAAACATTATGCTTTGCTCAAAATTACAAAATATTTATTGTATACCAATGCAACATTCCGAAAGATTAGATAATTTAGAAAAAAAATGCACAAAAAAGTTTTTCTTGCATACTTGCAAGTGCAAGCAAGTATTTGCAGTTTCATATGAAATAAATGTGAAGAAATCATTTGCCAATTACATACTGATAGAATGGAATAAGCAAAGAGCATAAAATATATTATTTATATCAATTCTTGCAAAATACAGGTCCATGCCATATGCATAATATGTAATGCACATGGCATATTCGCCACAAAAAACACCGTATCAAATACGGACGTCTATTCAACAGGTATCGGAGATGTGCACTTACCGAAAATATTAGATTCTCTTTATTCTGATAAATCCACAAAACAAAATGATAAACTCCATTTGTATCTCGTTAGAACTTTACAACACGTTGTCATTCCATTATACAGACTGCGACACACTTCACCCGTGCCAAATAGGGTGTCTTCAATCAGGGGAGATGTCAGAGTCGAAAAATTTTCCTGCATTGAATGCTTGTCTGGTCGAGGTTTTGCAGTTGATAGAAACCGGGAATCTAATCATATACATTGAGCATCTGGTTGGATATATTGCGTGCTCAATTCAAAATTTATCGATGATCATATACAAATTTGGATATACAAATAAGGGAATAATGATCGAAAATATACATCTGTTTAAAAATGCGGGTATTACATTTGCAATCCATAATAAACAGTTGATTACACAAAGACACATATAAAAGGAAATGTATAAACGAAAATATAGTTTTATTGTTTCATTAGGAACCACATAATTATTTACGGTCTCTGTATGTCCATATTCATTGATTGAACAGGAGAGAGAGAGAGAGAGAGAGAGAGAGAGAGAGAGAGAGAGACTGTCCTACTCCGATGTACAATATCATTTCACAGAAGGAAAGAAAATTGATCACTGATATAATGGTAAGCTTACAAGCATTAAAAAATTCCAGCTATTTAAAAATTTGTTATTGACAATATATTAAAAACTTACAGGAGTTGATGCTTATAATTGAATTCATTACAAATTCAAAAAATATATATATACCAGTTTAAACTGCATGTAGAAAATACTGACTTTGTATGTTAGAATAACGGGAAAAAGTAAATTGTCAAAAAAGTGGGGAGAGCAGACCAGCCCAGCCTCCCTGCCCACCCCAACCCCCTGTATACGTGCCTGAAACAACATATCAATTCGTGTTGAAAGAAAGGAGCATATTTGCATTTCATTAAATTCCAAAGGAGATCGAATTTATGTGTTCCCCTATTAATTATTTTGTATGCAAGATTCGTTCCCGAATTTAGAATCATGCTTTCAGTCAGAGCAGAAATGAATTCATTTTGAAGTACATCTAGTTTGAATGCAGATGTGGGGTTCCTTCTTTTAATTTCATCAGACTCATTAGAACCCCCTCCCCCAAACTATGCAGCTTTGTTTTTATTGATATCTAAATCGGCATATGAATCCGGATACAAATTATATGATGTTTTTTCGTGATCATATAGATATCGATACTAGAAAATGTTTATACTCTTGCCTTTTGCATATCCTACTAATGCATTACAGTAGATTGACACTGTATCATATCAAATAAAACCTCAACACGAATTTTACTGATTTATGAATACTAACATCTTATCGAATACATTTGGATATGAAATTTCGACGTACAGCGGTATGTCTATTTTCAGAATATATCCATTGCGCCAGATCTACGAAATGAAAATAATCATTATGGCATGTTACAGAAACGTTAAAACACACATGCTATAGTCCTGCAATGCATGCATGCGATTTTTCTGAATACATGTATTTATGTATTCGTGAATGAAGTTCCTACGCTTAAAACTATCTTGGCCTTTATGCATTATGTTTTGTGATTTTGGTTTACCATTCCTTACACTGTAAATGAAGGAAAACTTGGTAAAGGGTGCAATTCTACACCATACAATTAGTATGCATGTATGTGTTGAAAAGTAAAATGTACATGTAATAACCAGACATGTATCGTCATTTTTCATGGGGGGGGGGGTACAACAGGATGAAAAAAATGGAAAATTGGATTCTTCAAAATTTCTTGCCATTCAAAATAATAATTAAAAAAGATGAACGAAAACAGCAATAAAATAAAACAAAAAACCCAAACAAACCAAGATATTTTATCCGATGTTCAAAGTCCTAAAGTGGGGGTGAAGGGTTAAAAGAGTCTTTTACTTTGACTGCCTCAATAATTTCCCCCTACACTTCATTTTCTTCCATCGTTGGGGGTGGGATGGGGTGGTTAGAGTCCTCTACTATGAGTGCCTCATAATATCTTCATTTTCTTAATTGGTGGTGGTGTGTGTCTTCTACTATAATATCAGAACTTTCAAGCTGGGGTCAAGTTTGGGGGGGGTGGGGGTTGGGTTGTCACCCAATATATTTTTGACTTGCATTACAAAATAACGGCCTCTCACTTCTGTCGGCGCGGGTTCGAAACCCGCTCGCGCCGGTTGGTGAGAAAGTTTCCCAGTTTACTTTCGGAAGGTCGGTGGTCTCTTCCCAGGTACATTGTATCTGGTTTCTCTCTTCCACCAACAAAAACTGGGTGCCACCAGATAACTGAAAAATTGTTGAGTGTGGCGGAAAACATTAGAAAAAAAATTGGATATTGTTATCAAAAGTGGGGGACAGACACTCTTGTCCCCTCCCCTTGATTCTAAGTACTTTGTACTTGACCTTTGTATTTGGGAGAGGGCCTACATAGGCTATGCCTGTTGCCCAATCCTGTTGAGCTTCTCAATAGAATATGTTTAAATAAAAAAACAATTCTATGTGCTTGATAACTACGCATATGATAAACTCTCAATTATTACATTTTGCATTACTACAATTTGCGTCGAGTTCAACGCAGAATGTAATAAAGCAAAATGGCATAGATATATAAGATCTATTGAGCGCCGAATTAGCATAAAATGAAGTAATTGAAAATAACATTATTTAAAGATATGTTTAATTTTTAATTATTGCGTGCTTTAAATGAATCAAATAAATCTGTATTATCAATTAATGAGAGCAATATTGAGTTACTGTTCTCTTATATTGAATTAACGATATCATTTGTCTTAATAAGAGCGCGATTATTACAAGATCATCGTTTGAATCTCTCTCTCTCTCTCTCTCTCTCTCTCTCTCTCTCTCTCTCTCCATACACTCATGCAGTGTTGTATATGCAAATTATCTTTGCACAAAGGATTTATGTGCCTAAATGGTATCCTGATTTATAAATCTGCAATACTCTGACAAGTAAATCATACAGTATAAGGATTCATGCACAATACAGGGTAACTATTCTACTCTGATACTTCCCCTGATTGAAGATAGCTGATCGGCACGGGCTAAGTGTGTCGCAGTCTGTACAATGGACAATGTTGTTTACTATTGGAATACAAATGGAGTGTATCGTTTTGTTTCATGGATTATGCTAATAAAGGGAGTTTTACTACTACTTTGAGTATTTTCGACAAGTGTACACATACATTTGTACATCCTCGGTCCTTTACAGATATTACGAGTAGACCCAGGTAAATAGTCATCCGCATTCGATGCTTTTTCATGACGAGCGTACATGACCATGTCTTCTTTATACGTACAGTAGCATTTATGTATTTGCATTTTGCTTGAAGTAAGTGTGAATGGTATAGATTTTATACCCTTTGCTTATTCCGTTTCATCAATAGATCTAGATAATAGATGAAATATTTCTCCGCATTTTTGTATAGTTTTGACATATTTATTGCAAATGTACGCACATTCACGTAAAGAAAAGGCATTCTATATTTATTTATCCAAAGCTTTTAGAATGATTTACTACTGTACGATATGTTTATTGTAATTTTGAGCACTGCATGGAGTTTCAAAACGTGATTTCATTTCTTCTTGATGTCCTATAAATTAGTATCGGAGATGTACGTGTTACCTGTCAAAGCTACCCGCACAGGTAAATCGAAGACACTGATGTGAAATGAAGCGTAGCAAAACTCGTCCCCTTATATACCATGCGAACCCTGATACATATAACAATAGAATATCCAACTAATATGGCGGATTAGCAAAGAAATATGGCGGACATATAGAATTATACTATATTTATTAATTCATGTCAGCTTTAAGGTATAATTGGGCTCCTTCTGACTTTGAATTTGGTCAAAACTTACCTAATTCAAATAAGCAGAGGCCAAAAAATTAGGTTAAAATTGTAATATGTGGGCTTGTGAAGAAGATTTATGAAAGATTTGGCTACCCTGCTTGATTTGTTTTCATTGTTTGGGAATTTCAAAGCAAAAATTGGGGAAAATACCTGCTTTTTAGCATTGGGAATGGGGCCTTATTTCAGCCCTCTACAGACCATTTAAAAATCCCTGAAAGAATGGATAAATAACAAAGTTATATATAGTAAACACAGGCACTAATTGTTTCTGTAAATATAACAAGCTTGTATACTGATGTCATATAACTTATTTACAGAAACAAGTGTCTGTCATATTACTGTGGATTTTGACCTACGTTTTAAAGACTTTAACAGTTTAAACAGGCTGGGCAAATATCTTTTGATCCAGGGGGATAGGGTTTTGATTCACATATAGATGCCTAATGAAGAGACCTTTGTTGTGGTGCTAAAACTTTTGACCTAGTGACCTTGGACTTTGACCTACTTTTTAAAAGCTTTAACCAGGGTTATATCTTTTGAACCAATAGGGATAGGGCTCTGATATTTCACATATAGATGCCTCATGAAGAGACCTGTATTTTGGTAGAAGACATTTGACTTATGAACTTTGACTTACTGTTCAAAAACTTTAACCTTGGTTAACTTGGTAAACTTTAAGCTTGGTTGAACCAAGAGGGATAGAGCTTTGATGTTTCAAATATAGATGCCTCATTAGAAATTTCTTTTGTTACCAAAATATTGACCTTGGACTTTGACCTACTTTTCAAAAACATTAACCTTTAGCTATATATCTTTAGAACCAAGGGGATTGGGATTTGATATTTCATATGTAGATATGCCTCATGACCAAGCCTTTGATAGTATGGTATCAAAACTTTTGACCTAATAACCTTGGATTTTGACCTATTTTTCAGAAACTTTAACCTTTTGAACTAAAGGGATAGGCTAAGTAGAGTCATGCTTCCCGGCGAGCTATGTCAATTGTCTTCTGACAACACTTGTTTATGTTTCATGATATAAAACTGGATTTGAGCTTTATTATGTAATTTTACTGTATTTCAATTTTATGATGAGGTAATTTCATTTTGTGATTAACACAATATTACATTAGATGTTAGATAATTTTTGTTATAATAAAGGATAATATATCAGTCAATAGTGTGTAATGTATGATACATCCTTCATAAAAACTGTCTTGTCTCTTTCCGACTCAGATTATGCAGAGGCATGTGCCAATCTGATTAAAATTATATCTTTGATCCACTTCGTTATTGTTATGTCGCTACACAAAGTGTTGCGGAGTGGATTAAAGATCTGATTTTAATCAAATTGAGGCATGTACTTGCTTATTTGATCATTTTATTTTGACGTGTTCAATAAGTTTTCCTTCAGATTCATGAAATATTTATGTGTAAAATAAAAATTGTTGATCTGTGCATGCATTAAGCCATGTATTTCTGAGTGACATTTGGTTAAATGAAAAATACCTCTAGGGTATCTTGTAGAACGAACTTTATTTTTTCATATTGTACCCTTGAACATGCATTGAGAATCAGTGTATTGTATAATTAACATACAGACTGCAGGCAATGGACTGATTGCTCTTAACACCTCGGTTAAAAGCATGATTGAACAGAAACTAGGAATTTCAAATCATTTCTTGAATCAATACAACTTTTTTAATTTTTATATAACAGGTGACCATGTAGCTGGAACAGATGAAGTGAGCAAAGACGTTTTGAAAGCAAGAAATTCCAAAGGTTTCATTCATAAAGTTAAAAAAAACGAAATTTTGACCTGGATTTATAATGGAATCAAAAAATCTTTAATATACATTATATATATATATATATATTATTTTCATTAGTATAATGATGTTTTTTATAGGTCAAACTTCTCAGGGTAAGCAAAAAGGACAAAATGGAGGACCAAAAATTACAAGAGACACAAGCACAAAAGAAACTGCTACTCACAGTAAAAAGGTCAAGGAGACCCCTAATAAATCTGAACCCAAACCATATGGTAATTATTTTGAATGACTTATAATTTTGTCTCAGACCATATAGTTTTAGCTCACCTCATCTCGTATGATCTGCGCCTGTCAACGAGACCTGATCCGTCTCTTAGGATCAATTACTGTAGTAATAATATATATTTATCACATTTTATATCATTATTTGGCATCAGATTTTTATGGCCAGATAATGATAGGCAACTTGGGATTGTAAATATTACCATATAAGAAAACTATTGCTGACTCTTGGTTAATACACAAAATTATCAAATTGAATGCACATAAAACATGTTATTATCCTTCAGAATAATACAACCAATTTCATTGGTCGAGGGCTGGTCACGTGGAGGGAGACAATTCGTGATGTCTCCCTCACGCGCAGGGTGACAACTGTGTTGTCTCCCCTTAGAAGATAACTTTTAATGGCACAAGCGAGAAAGCTCTACTACGAAATAATTGAAAATATGCGGGATCATTAATCATAAACTTCAGCGTCAACATTAACGCACACAAATAACAATCGAGAAGAAAAATATTTCCATTCTAATGCATTTCACTTGATGTTTACGTTTTTGGCTTGAAATACGTTACGAAATGTTTACGTTTGACCTTATGTTTTTGCGTCATTCTGCTGTGACGTCACAATTGAAAGCTTTCTGTCGTTTAACTTTCTCAAACCTCAATGAACATTATGCTTTCGTTAACATATACATCTAATAGATGTATGGCAATGAGTGTAAAACAAAATAATGTATGTAGTTGAGGGTAATATTAATTTCAGCCCCCGAAAACTATTGAAAAGTTATCAGAATTTTCTGCAGAGAAAGTTATCACGAATTTGTTGACGTTTTAGATTTTAAAAAAAAAACAAAAAAGATACATGGTAAAAGTCAATAAATGTGTGATAGTTTTTTTTTTACATTCAAATTCTTCAGGATAATAAAACTATATAGGCGCCCTCGGGTGATAACCCTACGCAGACCTGATAATTTGTGATGTCTCCCAGCTAAACAGTCCATAATTGTATAATATTATGGACCTTGGCTTTGTCTTGGTCAAATAATCAATCAATTTATGCATACATTGATTACTGTTAAAACCAAAGAATGAATATTTTTTAATTTTCATAACCAGAAATAACTGCAATATAATTTATAGTCAAGGAAATATCCCCATGCAATATATGCTAAACCAAGAAGCTTCTGGAGGCTTTTTCCCCATGACCCCCCACAAGGACATTGCCCTTGACCTCTAGGCATCTCCCATGCCACCTGCCTTATAGTCCTACCCCCTACTTCTATTTTGCTTCCTTTGCCTATGGTTTAGTGTATGCTTCAATTAAAATTTTTATGTTAGCCAGACATTCCTAAAGTTGAGCATCCTTTCACATCAACACTTCTTGTGCTTGTGTTCACAAGTATTCACATGCTGGTTTTCTGATTCTGTATCAGTATCCTCTGAAACTGATGATGTCACAATGTATCAAGGCAACGTATTTTGAGGAAAATATCAACTGTGTCACAAACAAAATTGCATACACAAAATATGATTTTGCTTGTAGCTCCACCCTCATGTGACATAGGATTTTGCAAAATCTTTATTCAACTTTATGCATGGTTTAATCATATTTTTGGAGGAATTTTATTCTCTGTGTATGCTAAAAAATCTGACAAACAATTTGATACTGAAAAAAATTATATTTTCTATGAATTATCTGTTGGCATCCGAGTTAGAATAGGTCCTCAGTACCCCTTACTTGTCGTAAGAGGCGACTAAATGGGGTGGTCCTTCAGATGAGACCACAAAAACCTAGGCCCTGTGTCAAGCAGGTGTAGCAAGATAAAAATTCCTCCTTGCTCAAAGGCTGTAAGCGCCAAGCATATAGGCCTAATTTTTGCAGCCCACTTGAGAGGGATGTTAAACAATACAAAATCAATCAATCATCTTTGTTAAAGAAATGTTGTCAAGAGCAATAACTTGTATGCTGGTATGCCTATTGTACAAAGATTTTCGTGATATCCACAACAAATTTATACATGTTTATAAAATTATGTATAGTAGATTTTTTAAATTAAAATTTTGTCATTTTAACTAGTTTTTAGTTCACCTGAGCTGAAAGCTCAAGTGAGCTTTTCTAATCACCAGTAAAAAAAAAAAAAAAAAAAGTTGTTTGGTCTGTAAACTTTTCAAATTTTTCACTTTTTCTCCAGAACCACTAGGTCAAATTCAACCAAACTTGGCCAAAGGCATCCTTGGGTGAAGGGCTTTCAGGTTTGTTCAAATGAAGGGCTCTGCCCCTTCAAAGGGGAGATAATCACAAAATGTAAAGTCTTCTCAAGAACCACTGGGCCAGAAGAGCTGAAATTTACATGAAAGCTTCCTAACATAGTGCAGATTCAAGTTTGTTATAACCATGACCCCGAGAGTAGGTTGGGGCCACACTAGGGAATCAAAGTTTTACATGTGAATATATTTAGGTAAAATCTTTGAAAATCTTCTCAAGAATCACTGGGCCAGGAAAGTACAAATTTAAATGAAAGCTTAATTTCTGACATAGTACAGATTTAAGTTTGTAAAAATCATGGCCCCTTGGGGTAGGTTGGGCCACAGTAGGTATCAAAGTTTTACATGCGAATATAAAGGGAAAATCTTTGAATATGGGCCAAGGTGACTCAGGTGAGCAATGTGGCCCATGAACCTCTTGTTATGTATTCTTATTATGGAATTTAATGTGTACACATGTTGATTTAAGTGAATTATCAGATTAACTGAAAATTATCAAATTTATTTCACAGAATTTGTAAAGGGTAAGAGATTGAATGATTCTACAACTAAGACTTCAAAACTGGGTGCTACAACTAATGATCCGGATGAGACAGCTCTAAAGTCTGTGACTAGCCGAGTGGGAGATACTGATGAGACAGCTCTAAAGTCTGTGACTAACCGAGTGGGAGATACTGATGAGACAGCTCTAAAGTCTGTGACTAGCCAAGTGGGAGATACTGATGAGACAGCTCTAAAGAGACCGATCTCTTCCAGTAATGTTACAGATACTAATGAATCTACTTTGGACATGGACTGCATCCCATCACTGAATATTGAGGAGAGACCTCAATTTGATAGACATGAGGAATTTGCAGATGCAGATCCATCTGAGTACAATAAACAACAGGTACCAACATTTTGCCACTATAAAACAGATTATTTGTACGAATTTTATCTAATATAACTGGTGCAAATGAAGTCGCTGATAAATTCATGAGGGCTAGATAGTGAAATAAAGTTTTCCAAATTGTAAGTAAATTGCAGTATGTAATACGCCATTTCAAATTGTGTCAATAAGGATTCCAGTGGAGCTGACAATTTTACTCGCTAGATAGATTTTTAAAAATGATTTTTGAGCACTGTGTCTTTAAGTGGATGAAAAGCTGCATCTTGTCTAAACAGGAAAAAATTAAGAAGAAATCTGAAGGAAAACATATTGAGCCAGAGCCAGGTGAAGACACAGAAGAAAGTGAGGAGGATGAAGATGAAGATTCTGAAGAAAGCAAGGAGGAGGGAAAAGGTGGAGGTAAGCATGTTCTTTGAATGGAGCATTCTCTCCCACTTTGATACTGCAGAGTAATCTTTGAGAGACAAATCAGTTGAAAGTTTCATACCTGTTGATCTTGATGTCTTAAAAATTATGTGATGGAGAGCGACATTTTCTTAAATTTGTATTTTTTTTAATGACCCTCGTACTTTTCCAAATCTTTATCAAATATTTGATCACTTATATCAGTTACATTTTTTACTAAGTGGATTTCATTAGTTATTATTTTTTAGGATGGAGGTTCAAACTAACTCTTTAAAAGAATTAATATAAGTTAACTGTTTGAAACTGCCTCTTTGATCTATGAATCAGATTATAGTAATATAATGCTAATCAAATCCTTAGGCATGTCAGTAACATCAATTTTGTTTTTTTCCAGGACGTAATTACAATTTTGGACATGTAACCAACATGATCATTGGCACAGGGAAAATAATCGACAGAAGTACACATGAAACATCCAAAAAGAATGGCAAAGCAAAAAAGCAGTCTAAAACAGGTAATTGTTTTTTGTCCATGTTTAAGTAGGCAAGCACTATAAATTTGGAAGGGTATATTGGAATCACTGTGTGTTATTGCTCAACTCATGGTTATTGATCCTTTGACTTTTACATGGGGGAATAATGCAAAACATAATCAATTTTAGGGGAAATATTCATACCCTATCAACTGGACCAAGAAATGTTATAGACTTAACATAAATATATACCACATCAACTAACCTAAGAAACGACTTTCTCAATGAACAAATCACATCAACAAGCTGAAGAAACATTATTCCATCACCAAAAGTTCAACAATCCCAAATTTATTGAAAAGAACAAAATAAGATTTGAAATGAAGGGGTAAGGCAGAGGGTAAGGCATATTGTTTTAACATTCACTATTTCTTAATCATCTCTTATTAGAAGAGGGCATAGCCCCTCATTTGTAGAATCTTTACGGTGTGTACAGATTTTTTGGAATTGGCGTACTGGTTCCGGAGGAGATGACAATGTCCAGTTACACCAGATAAAACTTATTAGAAAAGCTCACTTAATACCCTCAGGGTCAGGTGTGCCAATCTTAATTAAACACTCAATAATTCAACAAATAAAACAATTATACCTGTTACATCTTTGTAGGCAAGAAGAAAACAAAAGGAGAGACAGTAAATGCAGAAGACGTGAGAAATTTGGGTATTGGAACTGTAGTGATATTGGATCAAAGCAAAAACACAGAACCGCCCAAACCAGGTGATTATGTTATTGGACCTTGTGTATATCATATCAGAGGAAGCAAAAGTGAAATGTTCATTCTTTGCCTTACACATTTTCGCTAGCCAAAAGTTTTTCGTTCACTCAGCTCCCCATAAACTCAGGGTTTGTGGGGAGCGCGGATAGGACTGAAAACCCTTGCCTAACAAAACTGTGCATTACAATGCTGTTCTCCACATAAATATTTCGGGAGTCAAATATGTAGTTATACAGTTTGTATATATACAAAAGTAATAAAATAAAACTCTGGCTGTAATTCATAAATTTGATTAACCTATACATTTATAACAAAGATATGTTAATTCCTTTGTTTACATGTAATTATGAATGAATATGCATCCCTCAGCAATGCTCAATAACCTTCACCCAGAAAAAACAATTCAGGCTATATTCTCAGAACAATTGTTGTAGTTTTATTATACACAACTTATCTGCAAATTTTTATATGACAATGTATAACAGTGTCAAGGATCTAGCCATAAATTCTTGAACCACAAAAGTTGGTGGTTAAAATCTCAGAAGAGGCATATGCAAATTTTTAAAGCAAGTCATTCATTGTGAGAATTACTGATGCTGAAGATTTTGAAAAAATCAGTGAATACCATAAGAAATACAATTCTACATACAATTCTTTTTGAAATGTATGGTTGGAAAAAAAAAGCTTAATATTCAGAACCATATTACGTACATCTTCTACATTTCCGGTGCTGAAGAATGTAATATAATAATTATTGTGCAGAAAGCAATGGTCATGGGTCTTCATAATTTTATTGCATGCCATTAAAGGTTGGATTGTAAAGAAGAGACACAATGTGTGATGATTTCTTATTGCAGCAAGGGAAAAGGTGGAGAAAAAGGTAGTGCCCAAAACAGAAGTAAATAAGCCAATACCATCACTGGACATGAAAGAGCTCATCTCGGTGGAACCGTCGGTTGGAATAATTCATGGCTATAATATGAATGGGACCGTTTTCAGAGTTGGAAAGGACAAAATCATGACTGCATGGCATGTGGTTAGAGGAATGCTATGTAAGTGGGGCTGTTTAACACACATTCTAAAACTAGGAAATTTATCTTAATCAAAATGCATATCCTATAATGTATAGCTTGAATGAGATGCTGCTAGGTGTAATTATAACATCATATGTTTTTTAATAATATGTAATCATTCAAGATACCTTTTTGTATGGAAACAGCATTCAATGCATGGATAGAAATGGATTGACTCATTTCATAAATTTCATATTTTCAACTTAATTCTTCTCTTGAAAACCTGATTACTTAAGACCTAGGCTAGCTGCATAACTATAACTCTCTGAGAAAATATTGGGACCTATCTGATCTTTTCTCAGAGAGCTACAGTTCTGCAGCTATTTAAAACTATAAACTTTCACATGTTTATACATGTATATGATCCCAAAAGTGTTGTTACTTCTTACAGCACTCTGAATTTAACACATTTTCACTGGTTGTACTACATGTATAAAATTTTTACTTCTCTTTTGCTGTGTGCGTAATCACTGAAACTGGAACAGATTTTTATGATCCTAGAGAACCATTAAGCTACAGATTTTTATGGTCCTAGAGAACCATTAAGCTACAGATTTTTATGGTCCTAGAGAAACATTGCTACAGATTTTTATGATCCTAGAGAAACATTGCTACAGATTTTTATGATCCTAGAGAACCATTAAGCTACAGATTTTTATGGTCCTAGAGAAACATTGCTACAGATTTTTATGGTCCTAGAGAAACATTGCTACTTCCAAAATGGTTTCAGATTGCCCAAAACATTTTTGACTTGTTGAGAGCAGTTGCTTACATTTTCACTATACAGTACATGTATATACATAGAAAAGGAACTTTACCAGAAGTTATGGTGTCACATATTTAAGCAAATCAGGTGATCTATTGCAATTTGTCATCGCCCATCATGGGTTAACGGTTGAACATTTTTAACTTCTTCTTGATAACTACCATTCCAGTTCTTTTCAAATTGGAATTTTGAACCCTTAATTGAATAAAAGTACAAAGCACATGGATTAGTTATAATTACTTGGGGGTCTGTTGTGATTGTTTTTTGTATGAAAGAAGAAGTTGTATACTGAATAATACATAAATATGATGTCTTCTTATAAGTGGAACAGTTTCAAAATTTTATCAAGCTATCTTTGGACTTCAAATCATTGAATATATCCCTATCCATATAGTTTATATAGATCTTATGTCTCCACCCCCACCCATGTAAATTGAAAATAGACCTACCCCCACCCATATGTTTAAATGTACAAGACTTAAAAAAAAAAACATTCGGAAATCAGAGAAGGCTGCATTATTGCAGCTATACAGGGCGATTTTGAAATCTTTGGAAAAAATTACTATCGGTAGGCATTTCATTACACTATCTGTAGGCATTTCATTACACTATCTGTAGGCATTTCATTACACTATCTGTAGGCATTTCATTACACTATCTGTAAGCACTTCATTACACTATCTGTAAGCATTTCATTACACTATCTGTAGGCAATTCATTACACTATCTGTAAGCACTTCATTACACTATCTGTAAGCATTTCATTACACTATCTGTAGGCAATTCATTACACTATCTGTAAGCACTTCATTACACTATCTGTAAGCATTTCATTACACTATCTGTAGGCAATTCATTACACTATCTGTAAGCACTTCATTACACTATCTGTAAGCAATTCATTACAGTATCTGTAAGCATTTCATTACACTATCTGTAGGCATTTCATTACACTATCTGTAAGCAATTCATTACAGTATCTGTAGGCAATTCATTACACTATCTGTAAGCACTTCATTACACTATCTGTAAGCAATTCATTACACTATCTGTAGGCAATTCATTACAGTATCTGTAGGCAATTCATTACACTATCTGTAAGCATTTCATTACACTATCTGTAAGCACTTCTTACACTATCTGTTCATTACACTATCTGTAGGCATTTCATTACAATTTTACCTGTCATTTACCAGAAAGATTCATGATCTTCAGAAGTTTCTGACATGTTAAACTATATGGCAGTTTGCAAGATGGGAATTTGATTGATGTGTTGAATTCTAATAAGATGAGAATTACTGAAAAGATAATGGGTGTGTTCAGATTACTACTGTAGGTTGATAAAAGTTACCATCTGCAGAATTTTTTACCATTGGTATGACAGAGGTACCAATGCTTGCTGATAAAATTTATCGATGATAAACATTTCTGCAGACAACCTAGAGATTTGTTAGCGTTGGTAATTTTATTTATGGCGTATTAAAAAATGGCGGATATCGCATACAGGCTGAAAGCAACAGCTTTTGTATCACAGTTTTTCCCCCTTCGTAGACATCAAATGAAGACAATTTTAGACATGTTGCTTCAAACATGACCTTGGAAATAGGTTTTGAAAACATTCAAGTGTATATGATGGTATTATAATCGTTCACTCTAACCATTTCGTCCGATGATCTGATGATCTACTGATGTTTTGCAAGAGAAAATGCATCTTTGTTAGCCAAGGTTTTTCAGTCCACTCCGTTTCCCATTAATGGACAGAAAACTCTTTGCTAGCAAAGATGGAAAAATAATTTCCAGAAGAAAGTAATCAACAGTATACTGAAACACATATATTTCTGATCTTGCTGCAAAATTATACACATAGAGATGAATACCTCTTTGTTTGACATTTCCTGCTAACTGATCAGACGACCAAAATTTTTACCATTGGCAAATTGGTGATGGTACCATTGGGTTCACTGTGAATGCACCCACAATGTGCTTAGCATATAAAGATCTTAAATGCCCCCTCCCCCCCATGTGAATTGAAATATACCTACCCCAGCCATGTGAAATTCCCATGTAAATTAAAATAGACCTACACCCACCCATGTAAATTGAAAATAAATGTGATATTGTAATTATAAATGAATATGGTAATGGGGCATGCCTGTGCTCCCTCATTTCTAAAGCAAAATATTGGCAAACATTTGGACCTTTTTGTTTGCAGTCTATAAAATTTTCAGGAATTCTGTACTGACATAGAAACAAATGTAAGAGCCATATATGTACATAGTTTTTTGATAGGTATCAATCTGTTTAGTCACCGTGATGCCTTTATCAATGGGATTTGCTTTTAATGTTTTACGGGGCAGTCATTAGTAATTCACAGAATATGTCATTTCAGGAATGAGATAAGTGACCAATATGAACTCAGATCATTAATTCAGTTACTGGTACATATATGTCTTTCCTTCTTTCAGGGGTTGACAGTCAGTCTAAAAAACTGGATTATGAACGATTGGCTGAAGTATTTGTAGACTTTAATTATGTAAAAGAATATCAGTCGGACCATTTGAAAAGGTTTCCACTAGAACCAACTGTTCTGTATTTCGATGACAAATTAGACATTGCTGTTCTCCAACTAAAGCCCAATATTTATGGAATGGCATATCCAGTTGCATTGACAAAATTTGACAAATTCACACCAGAAGTGCATGAGAAATATTCAATATATCTTATTGGCCATTCAAATTCACTCCAGAAGAGTATGGATCATGTTATGAAATACTGGCATCCTTTTGATCATCGTATCACAGAGCTTACAGATTGGAGTGCGAATGAATTTAATTTTAAACATGGCTTTGGCTATACTGGAATCAAGGAGAAAACTCGACTGCTTTTTCGGTGTTCTTTTCGACATGGAGCTTCGGGGTGTCCTGGTTTCCTCGTACGTTCTGAGGGAGATGTAAGGGTGGTGACTGTTCTTCTTAGAGGATTCCCAGATTTCTACTATTACGACAATTTTACAGAGGAAGAAAAAAACAGGGTTCCTACTGAAAAACTTATACAGCAAGGTGCCAACATAGGGGCTATCATGGAAGATATGGAAAAGAAAAACAAAGAATTGTTCAGAGAGATTTTTCAGTACAGTGATTTTATTTCACATTCTGAGAAAAACCAACCTCTTGATACTCCTTTGGAAGAAAAGGTGCCAGCTTCATCACAAAATCCTGCATGCACTGAAACTGAAAATAACCCTGCAGATTCTGGTGACCAAGTAACCTGCATGCCCAAAGTGGCGTCGGAACAGGATACCCAGGTTATGCTTGCATCAGGTAAGGATACATCTCACAATATTACGGAAAGTGAGTCGGGGAATACATCAAGCTCTGTGGGCAAGCATCAACCTGTAGCCGCCATGACCCAGGATCAAAATGGGGCACATTTCCATGAACCCCCATTAATAGTTGAAAGACTTCAGGGAAATACTAACATGTCTGGAAATGAAGCTGAAAGTACAGAGAATTTAAACACTGACGAGAATGGTGCTTCATCAGAGATGGGAGCTGGCTCTCAATCCATAAGCAAAAGAAATAACGCAATAGCTTTCTCAGTGCAGGCCATTGATGATGGCCCCACAGATCAGGGCAGACATGCAGCTCAACTCTCCCCCTCCTTTCTCAACAGACAAATGTCAGAAACCACCACCTCAGCTTCAGAAGTTTTATGTGCAGAAATAAGACAGCAAGCTCATAGCACCAAGTCAGCAAGTGCCAGCAAGATTTGGTAATTCAACCAGGTCCTGAAATACAATTCAAATGTGTTGTGCCAACTCCAAGTATGCTTTCAACTAACAGACTTGAATTTAGTAGCTTATAAATATCACTTTGTAACTGGATTCACTCCGATTTTGAAATTGTAGTTCAGTGCATTCAGTATACATGTACATGTACTGTCATCCAACGAATGATTATCTTGTTTTACATTGTTTTGTAATTTGCTTTTTATTAATTTTTTTGAGTGCAACTTGTACTGTGATATAATCAAATGCATCTTGCACATATGATTGCATCATCATTCCTGAATCACAATACCTGAGAATAGCATCTCTAATATAGTAATACATATAAAAAAAATTATGGTTGTCAAGAGCAAGGTTGTATTTGAGGATTGTATACTTGTTATTTCCTAATCATTATATTTGTCACCGTTTACCAGAGTTAATAAAAATGGTTTTTTAACATCCTGGAGGTTATCTGCCAGCTTTAAATCATTGTCAGAAAGAAGTTTGGAAGATGGATTCGTCATTGGTATGTGTATCGTGATTCAGTGTCCTGATAAGTAGCAGTAGACTGTCACTTTGATTATATTATCATCAATGCTGATTTCAAACCTCCATGGAAGCAATTGTAAATACATGTAGAAGTCAAGGCTCTGAATAGTCATTTCCATGCAAATAAGATAATCAAAATGCCAAATTTACTGTAAAATACGTAAATATGGTGGTATTTCACATGTAGTGCATGATGTTGACTGACATCACAATATGACATCATGCACTTCTTAATATTGAAGAAAATCAACAAACTAGCTTTGGCACAAGGGCATACACTACGCAACTGAAAACAAAATTAGTATTAGAAGAAGCAGAATATTCTATCCAATACCACAATTGTTGCACAAATCAGGCAGGTATAATGATTCATAGATTTACTGATAATGTTTACTCAAAATGAAGATTAAACAAGGTCATGTTCAGGATTTGCACGGTAATTACTTGAAATGCTGGTATGTCATTTCACTTTACCCTATGCAAGAATTCCATTGTATGCCCTTGCACTAGATTGATTGAGCATAAATTCACACGACACAGTATAGTGCATGACTCATTCAAACATCTGTGTAATCATTGTTTTACCGGTATTTTATACAACTTGATTGTGGAATATTGAAATCATATCAAAGATGATAGGTCTGCATTCTTATTTGCATCAGAACACCTCTACTGGACCTTAACTTTACATGTGTCATGTAATATTCCAAAACATTTATGTAAAGATGTACCAGGTTTTGTGTAAGAAGAACAACATAAATCTATTGCTATACAGTATATCACGATTTATTCTTAATTTCCTGTTTGTACTATTGATATCTCACTAAGGTGACATACCGGTGTGGTATGAACACATACAAGAGAGAAAAGTACACGTACATTTTGCTAAGATATAGTTTCACTTGTTTTTCTTGCAATGTTTTAATAAAACGTTGTGAAACTGAGACAGATTTGCATTAGTCCTCACACTGTTGGGGTCAAAATGAGTTCTGCATGCTCGGTATCCCTCTGATCGCAAAAAGCTCAGCAACTTTCTCATTCTGCAAAACATAACAATAAAGCAGCTAACATGAAATTCGGACCTGATTATTAGATGTATGGCAATAGGTGTGATATTGCATGGAAGGCCATAAAATCCCACACAGACACACTTCAATTTAATGAATGTTATTTTGTTGAATTTTTGGAAATTGTCAAAATAGGCTCAAATTATATATACCCATCAAAAAAGGCTATACAGTATTTGATACCAAAATCACGATACATGTACTCAATGCCAAAGCTAGCTGCAGAGTTGTAGCTTTCTGGGGGAAATCTTGTGGAGAATATTATTACATATAATGTGTCATGAAATGTAATACGGTGGTAAGACAATGGATGCATGATGCCACGGTCTACATTTTGGTGTCACAATGCACCTAAGTGGCAGATCTAAATCAGAAGTTGAAGGGTGAATTTTGCATGCATGTGACAATGAAAATCAATGAAATTCATTATTGTAAACATGTCTATGAAAACATTTGACATCAAATGATCATAATCAACTTGATGCATTTTAGGTTTGTGAATGAATTTCAATATATCATTATAACAACAAAGAAACAAGAGGCCCAGGGGCCTTATAGGTCACCTGAGTATCATGTAACAACCTTCCAATGTTTGAATTAGGTTTGTGTTTAAATATAAGAATTTTACTTTTGGATGGAAGAAACATTGAATAGCTATGTGGTCAGCCCCGCCTTTGCACCAGAACCCCTGACCCAGGGGCCATAAATTTCAGTTTTGAAAGAAGCATCCTTGATCATCATTATCATACTATTAGTTTGTCTACTTAATACCCATCAGCAGAGGAGAAGATTTTCAAAGAAATAAAATGCATTTTCACTATATGATCAATAGGGCTCCACCCTAATACCAGAACCCCTGACCCAGGGGCCATGAATTTCACAATTTTGAAAGAGGCATCCTTGCTCATCATAACCATGCTATTGGTTTGTCTACTTAATACCCAAGGACAGAGAAGAAGATTTTCAAAGAAATAATGCATTTTCACTATATGACTTATAGAGCCCCACCCTAGCAACAGAACCCCTGATCCAGGGGCCATGAATTTCACAATTTTTAACAAGAGGTACTGTGAGCAATGCTCACTAAGAATACCCCCCGCTTACCCCAATCTCCCAAAGGGTGTTGGTAATAGGTATAAACTACCTCTTTTCTGAGTGTTGCTACTTCGATGTCCAGTGCGCATGACCTTTGACCTTTTGACCCCAAAATTGATAGGGAACATCTTCATCCCATGGGTAGTCCATATGTATGATATGGTGACTGTAGGTGGAAAGGATAACGCTTTAGAGCCCGGAAACCATATTGCTACTTCAATGTCCAGTGCGCTTGACCTTTGACCCCAAAATTGATAGGGAACATTTTCATCCTATGGGTAGTCCATATGTATGATATGGTGACTGTAGGTGGAAAGGATGACACTTTAGAGCCCGGAAACCATATTGCTACTTCGATGTCCAGTGTGCTTAACCTTTGACCTTTTGACCCCAAAATCGATAGGGAACATCTTCATCCCATGGGTAGTCCATATATATGATATGGTGACGGTAGGTGGAAAAGATAATGCTTTAGAGCCCGGAAACCATTGCGTCTACAGACGGACAACCCGATTCCAGTATACCCCCCCCCCCCCCCCCCCCCCCCCCCACAACTTGTTGCAGGGGGTATAAAGAGGCATCCTTGCTCATCATTACCATGCTATTAATTTGTCTACTTAATACCCAGAGACAGAGAAGAAGATTTTCAAAGAATTTCTACACTTTCACTATATGACCAATAGAGCCCCACCCTAACACAAGAACCCCTGCCCCAGGGGCCATGAATTTCACAATTTTGGTAGAGGGCTCAACGATCATTATAATTATGCCCACAGCTTGGCTTCTTGATGTCCAGGAGTAAAGAAGAAGATTTTTTAAAATTACACTCATTTTGATGGTTTTTGCCCCACCCCTCAGGCCCCAGGGGGGCAGGGACCACGAATTTCACAATTTTTGTTCCCCTCCACCCACAGATGCTATATGCCAAAATTGGTTGAAATTGGTTCAGGGGTTCCAGAGAAGAAGCTGAAAATGTTCAAATGTTAACGCACAACGAACGACGACGGACAAAAACAGATAGCAATAGGTCACCTGAATGAATTCAGGTGACCTAAAAAAAAGAGGGGGGATAAAAAATGTAGAAATTTATTTACCATTTTGTGAATACTGAATTAGTTGATATTTGTATTAAATCAAAGCACAGTCATTGTTGTTACTCTCTGTACAAGGGGATTTTAAAATAAATTCAGGATAATTGCAATGTACCGCCTTGCCATCTAAACTAGTCATTTTTAATTATTTTGATAATATACTATTGTGCAGTTTTCAGTACACTACAGATTTCCCATTTTCTTTTAAATCAAATATCATAATTCCATTGGTAGAAAGTACTAAAAACAAGAGGCCCATGCGCCACATCGCTCACCTGAGTCACCTTGGCCCATATCTGAAGACTTTCCATATATATTTGCATGTAAAACCTTAGTCCCTATTATGGCCCAAACTACCCTTTGTAAACTTGAATCTACACAATGTCAGAAAGCTTTCATGTAAATGTCAATTTCTTTGGCCCTATGGTTCTTGAGAAGAAGATTTTAAAGCTTTTTCCTATATTTGTATGTAAAACTTTGACCCCTCCCCCTATTTGTGGCCCCATCCTACCCCCCGGGGGCCATGATTTGAACAAACTTGAATCTGCACTATGTCAGAAAGTTTTCTTGTAAATATCAGCTTTTCTGACTCGGTGGTTATTGAGAAAAAGATTTTAACTATATATTTGTATGTAAAACTTTGATCCCCCTTGTGGCCCCATCCTACCCCCGGGGGCCATGATTTGAACAAACTTGAATCTGCACCATGTCAGAAAGTTTTCATGTAAAAATCAGCTTTTCTGGCTCAGTGGTTCTTGAGAAGAAGATTTTTAAAGATTTTTCCTATATATTTGTATGTAAAACTTTGATCCCCCCTTGTGGCCCCATCCTACCCCCGGGGGCCATCGTTTTAACAATTTTGAATCTGCACTATATCAGGAAGCTTTCATGTAAATATCAGCTTTTCTGGCACAGTGGTTCTTGAGAAGAAGATTTTTAAAGATTTTCCCTATATATTTGTATGTAAAACTTTTATTCCCCTTGTGGCCCCATCCGACCCCCGGGGGCCATGATTTTAACAAACTTGAATCTGCACTATGTCCGAAAGCTTTCATGTAAATCTCAGCTTTTCTGGCTCAGTGGTTCTTGAGAAGAAGATTTTTAAAGATTTTTCCTATATATTTGTATGTAAAACTTTGATCCCCTATTTTGGCCCCATCCGACCCCCGGGGGCCAGGATTTTAACAATTTAGAATCTGCACTATATCAGGAAGCTTTCATATAAATCTCAGCTTTTCTGGCTCAGTGGTTCTTGAGAATAAGATTTTTCCTATATATTTGTATGTAAAACTTTGATCCCCTATTGTGGCCCCATCCGACCCCCGGGGGCCAGGATTTTAACAATTTAGAATCTGCATTACCTAATAAAGCTTATTTATAAATTTCATCTTTTCTGGCCAAGTGGTTCTTGAGAAGATTTTTTAATGACCCTATTCTATTTTTACCTTTTCTTGATTATCTCCCCTTTGAAGGTGGCCTGGCCCTTTATTTTAACAATTTAGAATTCCCTTTACCTAAGGATGCTTTGAGCCAACTTTGGTTGAAATTAGCAGTGGTTTTTGAGAAGAAGTCAAAAATGTTAAAAGTTTACAGACGGACGGACGCCAGAATACGGGTGATCAGAAAAGCTCACTTGAGTTTTTAGCTCAGGTGAGCTAAAAAAAAATGGGATCGAACTAGTTTGCAAGAAACGCACATTCATTGTCGCAAATGGAAGCAATGGCATTTTCAATAGAAATGTAGGTGAAAAGATTTCGTGAATGTAAATATATACATGTGGATGCACTTGCTCTAAACGTAGCTCTGTCTACATCTTGGCAAGGTGCTGGGGACCAAAAGTTTTATTCATTATAAATTTAATTTGTTTTATTCAATAAGTTCATAATATGCTTTAAAACTTGATAAGTTATGAAAATCATTTCGCTGTATTAAAGTGTAAAATTCATTATAAGCATGTTCACTGTAACTGTGTTTTACTGTATCTCTCTTAGTTAAGTAAACTACCCCTCTGTAGTATGCTGGCTAGTCTGTAACAGGAGTACATCTGTATGTGTTCACTTAGTACTTTGGAATGAGTACATCTGTATGTGTACACTTAGTACTTTGGAATGAGTACATCTTTATGTGTAAACTTACTTTGGAATTTGTACATCTTTGAATTTCCTTTTGTGGATGTTGATATAAAATGGTGGGTGGGCAACAATAGAGTCGGGAGAGGTGCCTAATTTTGGTTTTTTAAAGCTGGGTTCTTCAGTATCATCATTGTGTAATGCTTCGTTTGTCTCCGAGACATCTGAACTAGAACAAATGGCCTCTTCCTGTATACCCAATAGGACTCGTTGTAATTGGTCACTTAATTCTGGTAATCCTTCCGATGGCCTCAGTAAATTGGATATAAAAGTGGCATCAAATATACTCCCAGACCTAGACAGATAGAAAATGTGTGAATAGGCTTACAGAAAACTTCTCTGTAAATTTAGAATCAGAGAACTTTAAATCTTGATAGATAAAAAAAATTGTTCACAGTTATACTGCTCAGTGACAAAGTTAATCTTAATAAAGTGCTCGTCTCTGTGAGAGACGAATCTATAGACTGTTTTGCATGTTTTTATCAGAGATCTGAGAAAAGCACCTAAAATTTCAAAACATTACATCTACAATTACAAAGGTTCCCCAAGTAAAATCTTTGTATGCAAAGTAATTTTTCCATTTTAATATCTGTTAAAGCTTAAATCATGCAGGTAAAATGTTTCTCTTCGTGACCTCATCTTTGATTTTACTATATTTTGATGAAATCATACAGAGAGAGACTGAGGATAGAACCTGGAACCTTTGGCACAACACTCCAGTGCTCTACCAATCGAGCTAAAGGGTTAACCCACAAGCCAGAACTAGTAGGAAGGTCATGTATCTAGTACTACCACATTGTCCCTCTCCTGAGAGAGAGAGAGGCATCCTGACTCTCTCGGAGTGCCGATGTCTGTAAGGGTAAAGTTCTGGGAGCAATCACTCACCCACCAGAAATTACCTGGGTGCAAAATGTAACAGAGACTGGTATACACCTCTGCTGAGAATTGAACCCAGAACCTCTGACACGACAGTCCAGTGCTCTACTGATCGAGCTGAACCTCTGACACGACACTCCAGTGCTCTACTGATCGAGCTGAACCTCTGACACGACACTCCAGTGCTCTTCTGATCAAGCTGAACCTCTGACACGACAGTCCAGTGCTCTACTGATCAAGCTGAACCTCTGACACGACAGTCCAGTGCTCTACTGATCGAGCTGAACCTGACACGACAGTCTAGAGAACCTCGAACCTTGAATAAATATTTCTCTCCAATCTATGGTGTCTCTTTATACATTTTTCATGTTTCAGGAAGCTTAGATACACGTGTCATTATCACAGAACACTAATTTATCCACGTTTTAAAAAATGTCTTATCCCACCGATTCATTGTACATGTATAGTAGTTGTAAATTCTATTGTAAAACTGGTCCCTGGAACCAATTACACACCACATTGGTCCTAGTATGACAGCCGTTCTTCCAGGCATTTCTTTGTGACAGGAACACTGTAACATGTGGTGGGGATTTTCTGTAAGCAGAATATGTTTTATACTTAATGACACAGTGAAATGGATGCCGATGGACAGTTGGTTGAAGGTCAAATTTAAACCTATGATAGAATTTCCGATTCTCATCAAATTGAATTCTTGAAAACAAAGAATTAGCCAGTCTTGGAAAGAATTTAGAAATCCATAACAAAAGTTCCACAAAGCAGGCATGCCCTCGGAATGTAGGCAATCAGTAAATGTAAATTTTTTCTATGAAGTCCAATAGTGACCTTGACCTTTTAACTCCAAAATCAATAGGTTTCTTACCCTCTTGATAACAAAGCTACATGTGAAGTATCAAATCAATGGAGCAAAAAATCGCTAAAACGCATCAAAGATGCGTATGGCCGAGTTGCAGTTTGGAAAGTTATGTACGTTTGCATTCACAAAGTAAAAACATGCACACATTTAATATAGTTTATAAGTATGAAGCTTTGAATGGCCACAATAGGTATTTAGTGTGATCTTGACCTTTGGCCTTTGGATTTCAAAAACAACATGAATCTTGAATGTCATCAGGATTTGAAGTCTGATAAACATGCACCAGCAAGTACATGTATAAAAGTTAGAGACAAGCTCAAATCTACAGTATATAGTGAAAAAGAGACCTTGACCTTTGAGCTTTTGACCTCAAAATAAATAGGAACCTTCCTCTTTTGGATGTGATCAAAATATGCAAGTCTGACAAAGATGCACCAAGTAGTATGAAAGTTAGAGACCGGACAAGCTCAAATGTCTGGCATTTAGTGCCAAAGTTACCTTGACCTTTGACCTTTTGACCTCAAAACAAATAGGAACCTTCCTCTTTTGGATGTGATCATGTTATGTAAGTTTCACAAAGATGCCCCTAGTAGTATGAAAGTTAGAGACCAGATAAGCTCAAATCTATAGTATTTAGTGACCTTGACCTTTTGACCTCAAAATAAATATAAACCTTCCTCTTTTGGATGTGATCATGTTATGTAAGTCTCACAAAGATGCACCTAAAAGTATGAAAGTTAGAGACCGGACAAGCTAATTGTGGACGCTGCCCGACTGGATGCCCATCCTTCGCCAAATTAAAAGACGAGATTTGCTATGCAACTCAGCTAAAAATGTGGCCAAACAGTGTAGAATGTCAACAAACTTGGTCTTACACACACATACTCACCCACACAAACACACACAGTCACCCACACAAACACATACTCACCCACACATGAATGGTCCTGTTACTACATGTATATTCCCTCTCGCAATGAAGTGTGAGGAGATGATAAAGAATGCCCTGGCCCCACATCATCATTTCTAAGGTTAACAATTAACAACTTAATCCGATGTATATCATTTTATCCTTACCGACAGGGGTAAGGCCACTGGGTAAAAAGCATCGCTCCTCACAGATCTGACAGTACAGCTGGGTTTGAATTAGGTCAAGGGTTTTGTCAGCATGCTGTGGTCCCCTGCAAACCCTCATCACAATTAGAAAGGTATCCTCCACACATGCTGTCAGTAAAACATCCAGTCCTTTGTTGCATTTGGTTGCTGATCTTGTTGAGGAAAAAATATGGATAATTTTAAAAATAATCATTGTCAAACATGCTTTTGTTTGTTTATATTGTTTTGGGGTTTTTTTGTTGCTAAATATCTTCATTTGACATATCTATAGATATGAAGTATAACATGAAGTAATGATAATTCACATAAAAATAAATGACAAAAATGGTCATGATGATGCGATTATTTCAATTTTTACTTTTCACCTTTTTCTTATTGCAGTCTGAATGATTCTCTAGCAAAGAAATCAGATATAGCCAAACCTGACTGCACAACCAATAATAACTCTCACAGCCATCTCCCTCATGTAGTCTGTCTTCATCACGTGCGCGTGACAGTAACGTCGAATCACATTAGCCGTCCGAGTAAACTGAACTGAAATGTCCGATGAAGAAAGACACAACAAACCACTGTTTCGTAGATTACTAAATACAGAATCAAAGTAGTTTGTTATTTGGCCTTCTGGTTGAAGGAATCTGCAAAAGAATAAAGAAAACTTGCATAAAATGTATTATGGCCTTATGGACACATTTAAAGCTATATATGGCGTGTTAAGGTAGCGCCACCCCCAATTGATGTCATAGGTTTTTTATCTATTCTTTTTATTTTTATCTAATTAAACTTTGCAGATGTTAGAAATATATCTTTTGGAGGAATTTTATACCCTGGATGAAATTTAAAAAAAGGGGTCCTGGGATGGTCAATGGCACCAAATGTAATGTACATAGGAAAGTAGGAAATTTTGAGTTGGACCTAGAATTGAACCCAGTACCCTTGCATTACTAGTCATGTGCTCTAACCACTGAGCTACTCAGGTCAATATTCATGGTCCCTATAAATCTAATTATTACACTAGAATGAATATGGATGAGCTTTTTCATTTTTTCCCCACATTTTCACCTGTCAGTTCCAGGAGCTGGTCTATGCTGTGCAACCAACTGTAACTGGAAGGGGGGAAATGCAATGAAAACCAGACACAGTTAGAATCCTGGTCTGGTCCATTACATTTTCTCCCTTTCTGTTCAAATTAGAAGTAAAACTATATTGTTACTTATAGCGTCAACAAGATTCATTCGATTTTTGTGACCCTGGTCTTTGTCACATTTTCACCTAAAAAATCAATAGTTACACTTCTCTCTTTATCTGATATATCTTAACAAGCATGAGACTAAAAAAAAAATGGAGTGATAATATATAATGTAGATGGTGTCCAAAACAATGGTACATGTACATTCAATAACTGGTTGTGACCTTGATCTATGATCTTTTGAATTCTTTCTCCACTTACCACCTATCTCTATAGCAAGTTTGAAACGAAGGTTTGGGAGAGAGCATACATAGGGAGAGGGCCTACAGGCTATGCCTGTTGCCCGATCCTTTTGGGTTTCTCATTAAAATATCTTTAAAATTAAGTATGAAACAGACACCCAGAATGGTACTTACTAAACATGTATGCATGACCGGTCATGGTAACTCAGTGGTAGTGTTTGTTTCATAACCGGGAGGTTACGAGTCCAAGCCCCACTCGTGCCATGCCCGCGCCAAAACATAGTGATTGCTCCTTTGCCAAACCCTTGGCATTTAGAAGTGAAAATCATGGGTCTTTTGGATATGACCTTAAAAACCGAAGTCTTGTGTTGTGGCAGGCATTAGCACATTAAAGAACCCTCACTGATAAAGCTGTTAGTGCTACACATAGGTTTAAATTTGTGGTACTCCACCTACAACTGGTGAGTGGTGGTGTCTCAATATGAGGGAACATTTTTTGATGGGACGTACAACAAACATTAAACATCTATGGTGTCTTCAACATCATTACAGTCAATCACTAACTGTGACCTTGACATATGACCTTTTGACCCTAAAGTCAAATAGGATATTTCTCCCTTCACCTGCTATCTCTTTAGAATTCATGAAACCAAAAACTGGTCAGGAATAATATTCTATAAATGGTGTCTACAAAGACCTAACATCATAGCTAACTGTGACCTTGACCTTTGATCCATAAATTAATAGAGATCTTCCTCTTCTCACCTTTTACATGTACTGCCACAAATACGAGACCAGCATCTAAAGTACGGTTTAGTATTTTTCATATGGTGTTTACAGCAATTTTCTAAACACATGCAGAGGCAAGTTGCTATATATATACTCCTGCAACTATGTTGTGAGGGAGTTGTAAAAAATTCTGACTTCAGTAAGAAACCAAATAATACACACATGAAATCAAAGGCTTCTAGATGTAGCAGAGCATTCAATGGACACCGACATACGTGAACTTCCTTGTTTTTCTGCTCCAGCTCAACATCACCTGGTTGTCTTTCAAATGAAAGAGTAAATTCAGAACACTGAAAATCAGAGGCTTTACAGTTTCTCTGTACGTCATCCAATGCTTTGTTCTGTCCGATGACTACAGTAAGCGTTGTTGGAAAGTGCCTCTTCCATTGCAATCCAGCAACACCTGCATGGGTAAACCAATTTTTAATAGTGAAATATAGTTACTATTTAAGAATAATATTTTAAGCAAACATGATGTTATGAACTGAAGTTGCTCTGCTGGCATATTCCATGATGTACATTAGCAAGTCCTTGTACAAAAACTTGTCACATATAGACCAAATTATATTTATTTCATCACAATTGGTATAGTATCTATCATAGCAAGCTCAACAAGCAACCTCTCGAGATTAGGACAGAGAAAATTTGAATCTGCACATATGCCTGACAAATTTTCAATGTCGAAATAAAAAACATTCCCATAATCTTAACAACTGTCCAATATTGATCTCACAGAGTTACATTTTACTGGTAATGTGTTTGTGATAATAATAGCTATTAAGGTAGGGGTCTATATACCATACCAAACTCTAATCTCCTGCACAATGCAAATTGCCAACGTTAATTAGGCCTAATAGAATAGAATACTTTATTTTTAATTAAGAGTCCAAAATAGACAAACATGAGATGATTACAACAATGAAAAGAACTGATTCATTGTATCTTGTTTAACGTCTCTCTCAAGAATTTTCACTCATATGGAGACGTCACCAAGACTGGTGAAGGGCTTCAAATTTAGACCTTTGCTCGGCACTTACAGCCATTGAGCAGTGAGGGTTCTTTAGTGTGCCACACCTACTGCAACACTCGTTTTTAAGGTCATCTCCAAGGACACGTGATATTCACTCCTGATGCTGAGCGTTTGGCGATGGAACTATCATTACCTGTTTTAACGACTTAGGTCTGTCGCTGCCATGATTCGAACCCAGGGCCTTCCACATGTGGGACAAATGCTCTAACCTCTAGACCACTGCGACGGTACCAATGACGAGAAAAGATGCCAAACGATAGAATATGCATATTAATCAATTACAATAGATGACAAGGCATACTCAAGAACACATAATTCTTTTATAAATCTCATACATGCATATATATTGCTATATCATGTTATTTTTAATATATCCGCCCGCAAGATCAAGAATTTCTTTCTCTTCTGTGTTGAGTAGCCAAAATAGTTTTTGTTCATTATCTAAATGTATAATGATTTATTTTGAAATGTACTGGGGCAAGATGACAGATGTGACATTATGGTTGGTCTATGATTTGATGTCATAGAACAAGATGATTGTTTCGTGCAACTAAAAATACAAATGGCTTTAGTTTTCTGCATCAAAATAGCAGATGCTCAAGTCAATTTTCCAGTTTTCAGATGTCAACTTTTTGGTATATCTAGTGATATGTGAAACAAAGTGACAGCCCCCTCCCCCTGCGCTCGCCCTAACGGTAGCACCGTCAACATACTAAATCAAATTATACATATAACCATTACGTCTGTTAATCAGGTTGGGAACACTTCCCCTATAGCGAGATATTCTCGCTAAAGCGCGATTATCCCTCTTTAGCGAGAAATAAACATTACCATAAACAGGAGTTTTGGCGTCTTTATTGAAAATAATGGCAAATCCCGTGCAACGCTGAATAAGTGCGACACGCACTCAACATGATACTATGAAATTGACAACATAGTAATGAAATTGCATATCAAAGTTGCTGCGTAAGAGGGAAGCAGTCTGAAATCCAATACACATCGTGAGTGTTTTTGTTTTGATTCGTATATTTGCAGAAGTATCAAACATTTTAGCACTTTTTCTTCTTTTCACGTGAATCACGAAAAGATGTACTCCGCGGGTGTTTTTCTCTGTTGTACGCGATATATTTATTCTCGCTAGAGAGGGATAATCGCGTTTTAGCGAGAATATCTCGCTATAGGGGAAGTGTTCCCAACCTGTTAATGTTATGTGTCAAGTCCCTGTAGTCCTTGTTTGTTTTGTTTTTTTACGTTACCTCCTTCACTCTGTAAATCCGCACAAACTATTTGTTTCGTAGACAATGATGATTTGTGGTAAAGAATGCGCAGTAAACATTCCCTGAAAAACACACAAACATGAAATGATTGCGTTTTCTTACGACGGTTCGAATTTACTCATCTTACAAATCAATATACCCGAAATCAAAAAATTTCTGAATACCTTATGACTTTAGACCTACGATTGTGAATCTTCCTCGCCTGTTTTTCATTTGGATCTGTTTCAACAGTCACGGTAATGTCATATTCAACAAATTGCGTCATTTCGAATTTTCTAACAGATCCAACGTCGCAGCATTATTTCATCTTTTCTTATCTTTCATACACAGAAGAATCACTTGTACAACTAGCACCAAGTTGATTCGCACTAATATAACATATAGGTTTATTAAAATGTCATTTTATAAAAGAACATGCCATGGAGATGAGAACTATTAATTAATTGCAACATCATTGATTTTTACATATTCAAAGCTCAACCTTGTAAGTTGTAATGATTTAAGTGGATACTGATTTTGTAATTTTTAAACGATTTGCTAAGTACTGTCATTCGTTGCAATTTATTCTAGTGATACCTACGTATACACTTTGTAGACCCAAACATCAACGGTTTGAACAGTTGTAATGTCAAACCAGGCACTATAGGGGAGGGAGGCTGTCCTCATCTCCTTTTGGTGACGTACAGTATCCGGAGGTGGGGTGGTGGTTGTTTTGTTTTGGGTTTTTCCCCCACTTACAAAGTTGATTATTTTCTATGCGTTATAACTTTGCAAAAGTTTCACGTTATGATGATGCGTTTATTTTTATTTTTACTTTTCACTTTTTTACGCGAAAATTGTGCGTTATAAATAGCGCGAAAAAAATTCAGCTACGAAAATTAGTTCAATGGGCTTTCGTAATTTTCACATCAAAGGTAAAGAATTAATATTGCCCCCCCCCCCCCAACCTGTTTATGTTAGTACCCCACCCCACCCCCACCCGGGGAGACATTTTTCAACGTGGAATATTTCAATAGCATAAAATTGAAATACAGTATGTTTGATTTCAAGAGGACAATTTCATTTGTACAAAACATCTAGACTAGCACTCTAGAGAAAAAAGGTCTCGATTTTTCCAGAGGGCGGTCGTAAAGAACCCTTGAATATATGCTATCAAAATGTTTTAAATAACCTCGCCAGACCCTCATCTATGAAATACGAAAGCCTATTAGTATCATACAAACAATAAATTTACATTCCCCTATCTCGTAATTACGAGATCTTTTTCTCGTTATTACGAGATATTTATCTCGTAATTACGAGAAAAAGATCCCGTAATTACGAGATAATTATCTCGTTAAATATATTACGAGAAAAGATCTCGTAGTTTCGAGATAATTATCTTGAAATTACGAGAAAAATATGTAAATATTGGTCACATGGTATCTTTCTTTATATGAGCTCTCCTCTCCTCATTCCGTTAGTGTGTTTTGGATGCTGTTTTAAATATAAGAAATCACTTTCCATTCAAAGCATGCCAAGTAGACCAATAGAATTTTTAGAAAGTTAACTTACCGAGCGAAAGTTTATTCATGCATTTAAGGTACAAAGGAAAGAAAACGACGATTTATTATTGTAGGTTTCTGCGCTATCAGTTAATTAAATCAATTAAATTTTACAAGTTTTACGATGACATAAGCTAATAATAAGGTTAAACTATCATAATGCTTATTGTAACTGTGTATGAATTTGAAAGTTCAAGATTTTTGTAATACATATTGTCGTTTGGAACATATCATCGGCGACGATATGCACGTACCCTCTCGGTACATGTCCTTTGGTACATATACTACATATTGTCGCCGATGATAATATGCGCCGAGACAAGGCATATTTTTTGCATCACGGTACATACTGTCGTCGGAGACAATAGATCATTTGAATATATTGTCGCCGGCCGCAATAGGTGGGAGGGGGGGGGGTGAGATAACTATAGGTATCTCTGTAGAGAATATTTAGCTGTGATTAGATGCTGAATTGTTAAATGCAACTGAATATTTGGAATTATTGTACGATTCCAATACCATTTTCAATGGAGGCCGTGATCGCCTTTTTGTTAATCTCATTAAATTATTACATGTTTGACTTGTTTCATTTAATATATTGATAAATTTCAATTTAAAATATCTATAATATGTAAATATCATATTTTAACAAACCACTATTTAGCGCTTTAAATGTATGCATCTTTTGGCTTAACTTTCTTAGTAACATTCATGTACAGGGATTAATGCCATAGCTCTCTCTCTCTCTCTCTCTCTCTCTCTCTCTCTCTCTCTCTCTCTCTCTCTCTCTCACACGCGTACTCAATCTCTTAAAGGGACTGGTTCACGATTTTTGATAAAAATATTTTTCATTTCTGATGTTAAACATTAAAAAAATAACTCATTTAATATGGACAGCCAAAATTTTTTGACTTTCTGAATGCAAGAATAAAAGCAATATTTTAGCCTTAGATCTGTGTTATGTAAACAAAGACTTGAGTCTTTTTATGTATACAAACAGGTGAAATATTTGTAATATAAAGCATCTTAATTTTGCATTGTCACAAATTTTAACTTTTAGATGACACATTTACCCCAAAAATGCTTGAAATGTGAAAGATATAATAAATTCAGATCGATATCCATTTCTTTTAAAAATTTCGTAAACGATAACATACCGCAATCTCTGTTTACAAAACAAATAATAAACTCTCTAAAATGAGCTCCTGTGATAATGTATAACCTTAATTTTTATGTGAACCAATACGAAATGATTTGATCATTAAAGATATATGATGGCAATGATCAATAAAAAAGAAAAATATTGTACACATTTGAGTATATAGTCTAGATTTGTAAAAATAAAATAGATAAATAAAAATCCAAACTTAGTTCAATAAGTCTCATCCCTACATGTAGATAAGTACCTGATGCTACATGTACATCTAATAATGGTGAGGGTTTTTGTCGGTACATATTGTAGAAGGAGTCATGTAACAACTCTATCTACATATATACAGGTTTCACACCTCCAGTTTACAATCCTTTGAATTGGAGATCAAAACCACCGTAATAAAACAAGAATAAACACCTTTTGATCTGACAAATTTTGAAAACATGAAAATAGACGTATAAATATTTTGGTTCTAATGATATTAGTCTTTGATTATTGTATAACCCGATGAAAGAAATAGAACCCACAAGAAATGTGCGTAAACATATGCATTTCATATTTCTTAAAAGTGTGATTATGACCGGAACTAAACTTACGCGGACCGGAACGTAAATGATAACCCGGAACGAAAATTATAGGTATTTAGCATTCCTAAATCATGCGACACCGGACGACAAAATGTACCGTCACACACACTTTGAATAAGATCATTTCGATTTCCTGACCAATCAACAAACAGAGAATAGTGTCAAACGTTTCCAAGATTACCCATAAGTTGTGCAACTCGGCTTTATATCAATATTTTCTCGGAATTTCGAGATAATTATCTCGTAATTACGAGAAAAGATCTCGTAATTACGATATAATGGAATGTGATTTTTTTTTAATATGATACTAGAAGGCTTTCGTAGTACACACACAGAAAATGTTTCGTTTATAAAATGAGTGGGGCCCCGAAAGTAATAGGCACGTAGACCCCCCCCCCCTCCCCATTGACAATGATAATTATTTGATTTTTTCTCATGTAAATGAAGATATATTGGGTAGGGTGACTCCCCCACTCACCCGCACTATTTTTTAACAGTAGTACTGAATAACAAGATTGTAATCTTAAAAGTTCTAAGTCATGGGTTAAAACTATTTAGCGATATATGAGCTCTGCATCTTCACCCCCTTCCCATCGATTTAAGGAAATTAAGCTGGGGGATACAACACACACACACACACACACACACACACACACCCCTACGATTTGGGATTTTGAAGATCAGAGAAAGCTACGGTTCTTGTTTTAGCTTTTTATTTGCGTGTTAACAAATTTCTTTTTGACAAACACGTTAACTTCCAATCCCCCCCCCCCCCAACTTTGAAAATGTTTCTCGAGCATTTTATAGACTCTTGGAACGGGGAGGGGGGGGGGGGGCACTGTCCCTCTATCTGACTGGTCAAGCGATGCTCATGTATGTTTTATTAGAATGTAAAATGCATATGCATATACTGGGAAATTTGTAATTTGTCCCGTGGGGATCTGGGTTAGATTAGGTCCTCAGTACCCCTTGCTTGTCGTAAGAGGCGACTAAATGGGGCGGTCCTTCGGATGAGACCGCTAAAACCGAGGCCCTGTGTCACAGCAGGACCAATTTGGTATATAGTACTTATATCTATAATGTTTCAAAATCCTCTTTAAATCTATTGAGCTAAATGAGGTTGAATTCATCTCAAAGAAGAACAGGAAGGCCACTACCAAACCTTTAAATTAAATGCCCCCCGTAGTGGTTCCGACTCCAATGCAGGGCCAATATGGCGATGTGGTGTTAGTGTCTCTGATGTTTAAAGGTCTTCTTCACTTCAGCTGACAACGAATAACGAGAGACCCATGGGTCACATCTTACACCCTAGTCACCTTGGTTAAAACTGTTGTGATTTTTAAAGTTTGTGGTTTTTTGTTGGGTTTTTTTTTCAATCATTATTCCCATGAAAAATTTTGACCCCATGTTGTGGCCTACCTAGCCCCAAATGAAATGTTTTGTCATAAGGAATCTATATATACAAAATATGGTTCAGGAAATATTGCCTTGGTTAGTTTTTCTTAAAGGTAAATTGAACTCAGGGTGAAAATCAAAAGTTAAAACTTTTAATTTAAGAAAGTCTTATCACAAGAAATGAACGTAAGAAATATGGAAGTTCTATCTCTCACCACTAAAAACCTTATGTGCTTGGTTAAAGTTTCAGACAGACAGACAAGAACAATACACCAACCGACTTAATTACGGGGGCATACAAAAAGCTTGAATCCGCACAACTGTAGAACGTTTGCTGGTATGATTAAGTGTGGCCCTGCTATTGTTATGTATGCGAGGACGCGAGCGGATCTAACATCTAATCTTAATTAGATTGTTTAAATTGACCCCATCCTATTGTTGCCTATTCTTGTCTATCTCCTTACAGCATTGTCGGAATCCACGGATTTTCTCTCCGTTAAACTGGTTTGAATGCAGTTTAACGGAGAGAAAACCCGTGGGTTTCGACGATGCCCTTGCCCGTTCAGTGGGGACATGACCCATCATTTTAACAAACCTGAATTCCCTCCACCCAGGGATGATTTGTACCAAGTTTTATTGAATCTGGCCTAGTGGTTCTGGAGTAGAAATTAAGTGAAACTGAAAAAATGCAGGAATTATGGTCCAGATTACAATTGACTTTTATTATTTCTGGTTTATTTCTAGAAAAATATTTCTGCAAATGCATTATCGACATGAAAATTTTCCGGATTTACAATATACGAAGTATACGTCAGTATTGTCGGTATAAAATGAATCTTAAGTGTAGGTTCAGTATGTAAATTTATAACAAGGCATATGCATCTGCCTATATGCACAAGAAATTCATGGGATAATTTTTTTTTTATTGTCCATGAAAACAGGTTTTGGAAAATGAACTGTAACTGTATGTTTTTACCGTTAGGAAAATTTCAAAGAAGCATAGGCGGATTCAGGGATTTGTGAAAGGGGGTGGGTGGGTGTTCTAGCACTTAAAACTGTTCACAACCTCCACCCCTGTCCCATTTACACCCTTTGCGTGTGTACATAACATTTTAGGGAGATCTGATAATTACAAGGTAAGAAAGTTTTATTCACAATTTGTTAACATTTTAACCTCGGATGTAGATGCTTTTCCTTTTGACTGGAGCGAAGACAACTATGGATTGTTCCTCCGGTAAGGTTGATCTCCAGAGCTGCCAAGCATCTTATCGCTTGTAAAGGCCAAGGTGTATTGGCTGCACCTAAATGGACATCATCAATTTTCAGTCAACCATAATAAATAAAAACAGATCCTTCAAAGTGTAGAATATAAATGTTTTGCCAGAGGTTTACATCGAAACAGTGTTGTACGGTTCACATCGAAACAGTGTTGTTCACGAAGAAAAACTTCCATCCAGTGTTGTTGTTCTGAGATTAAACACAAAGAAATGTTTTATTAAAATTTACCCTTTTTTTAAGTATGGTACATATTTCCTGCATTAAAAAAACCCCACCGTGTTCATTATACAGACTGTTTTCACTCAGACTATGTCTTTATTCAACTATGTGAGTGCCTGGCATATAAGTTTGTGGACATATGTGCTATGTGTTTTTTACCCGTGTTACAGAATATATAAAGTATTTTGGGACCATTATGTAGGATTTTTCAAAGGTTTAGCTAGGTTTTGGGTGTTTTTTTTTGGGGGGGGGGTGTTGGTTTTTTATTTTTTGGTTGTGTTTTTTGTTTGTTTGTTTGTTCGTTTTTTGGTAGACACATAGATCCGCTACTTCGCAACGGAGAGAAGCAGGGCAACCTAGAGCTAGCTTGCGTGAAATAGCAAGAGAAAGCAATGCAGACAAAGTCGCAGAATGGTGCACACGATATCGTTTGGCGGCGTTGCTTAATTCATCCCCCCAGCATTTTGTGGAAGCATGAATTTCAAGAAGAATTTAAGATTTAAGAATATTTATTCGACCAATTTGGGCCTCCAGAGGAGCAGAATGATGTACATTGACAAAGTCCATCAAAATTATCAATTCATAATAAACACACAAAACAGATATTCATATAGTACAAGCATAGTTACTATGTTGCAGTAATCAACTTGCATCTTATACATGCACATAATTATATTGTACATGTATGTTGTTTTCTTGTTGTTTTCTTGTATTGAAAGTTGCAATTAAATATTGGCATAATAAAACAGCAGGATCTTCATTTGACATAACCAATGTAAACAGATCAGTATTGTTAAGCGGTACTAGGTTTATAAAGGTTTTAAATATCTTATTAAAAAATTCTTGTTTAGGCAATTCACTAGAATGGGGGGGGGGGGGGGGGGGGTGGGGGGGGGGGGGTGTTCAGAATTTGTTGTATGTTTGGTTTAGCTCTTGCAGGTTTCATAAGGTTTGATGAGCTGGTTTGAATTGGTTTTAAAATTATCGGACTTTTACCGTCACATGTAGAAACTGTTATCCCGAGAAGTAAGACGGGCAATTTTGAGGAGGTAACAAACTTTTCATTGCAATCTGAACAAACAGATACACGTGTCCTGTTGCGTGTCTTAAAAAATATATAAAGGTAGCGGAACTAGCAGAAGGAGGCGAGTTTTTGTTGAACAGAGCACTACAATAAAAAAAAAAAAAAAAAAAAAGGGTGGGGGGTGTACATAATTTAAGCTCTCGTAACAAACCAATTTCTTATTCTTGAGTGAGAAAATTGTTTTGAGCGTATTGGTGTAGATAAAAACAAGTTAGGACTTCATTCATTTGGAAGTGGTGGTGCAATTTCGAGGAGAACTCGTAAGTCGTAAGAATTTGCTTCTGATCCGTTTGTGTGTGTGTGTGTGTGTATATATATATATATATATATATATATATATATATATATATATTATATTATATTCAATAAAATGCGTTCAAGTCAAATCAACTTCGGCCGCAAACAACTCCGTTCCAAATAGGTTATTTGAAAGAAAAAAAAAATACATGGGGGATGGAAATTTTAAGAGTCTTTGAGTCAAAATGATATGAAAGTTGGATACTTACATGGGAACACATATGCATGTATACATTTAATACTCATTGTACATTTGATAAATGCATCATTCAAATTTATCAACACCGGTATATTATTTAATTCTAGGATAAATAAGACTGTTGATATGTATTTCTAATATTTTTGTCAGATACAAGTATCTCTTAAGAATATGTAACATCAATCTAATTAAAATTAGATGTTAGATCCGCTCGCGTACTCGCATACATGTATGCGAGTACGTGAGCGAATTTTGATTAGATTGATGTAACATAAAAGTTTTATTTTTAAAGAAGTAGACAACTTGAAAGTGAAAAAGAAGTGTCAGGAAATGATTAAAATGCAGGATTTTTCACCAGTTACCCCCCCCTCCCCCCACACACAACGGCCTATTGGGAATAACCTTTACTAGTAAATCAGCTAATTGTTTTCATTGCGAAAAGAATGACTATAGAACTTTGGAAACAAGTAATAAATAAACTAAGCATTTTCATATATAAAAAGCTGTCTCAGATCTCCCTAAGATGTTATGTACACAACCAAGGGGTAACTGGGTATAAGTGGAGGTTGTAAAAGGTACATAAAAGATCATTTGGTTGACCCCCCTTTTTAAAATACAAATTCCTGGATCCGCCTATGCATATACATATTAGCGTTGTCAACACACCGCCAGTATGTCCGTTCGTTGTACCCTCTCCCCACAGGAAACTACATAACAGAAAGAAAAATAAACTAAATGAATATTTAGAAAGAGCAGGTAGTCCATTATTATTCTATGTAGGAAAAGATACAACACATTAATTTGACGAGTCTCATCTCAAATGCAAAGACTAAAAATAAAAAATTTGATGTCCAGCTAAATGTTGAATGATTATCTATGATGTATTGAAATTAAATATTTTAAAACAATTATCTATTGATAAGTTACCACATTCAATGTAATTAACTGTTCACTCAGGGCATTTATTTTTTCTTGTTTGTTATCCATTAACAATATTCCGTCTTTCACTTTGATTCTGTCTCTGATAATTCTGTTTTTATAGTCACCTATAAGTAAGTTTGACCTACCGTTAATTAACAAAAAGACATTACTGTAACACGCCCCTAACTCCGTAGTGTGACTTTCAAGTTTATTTTGATACTTTCGTTCGCGAGGGATAGGGAGACCTTCGTATGACGAAAGCCTCGTCCTAGACTGCAGATCTTGTCGCGAGGTGAAATTTCTCAATCCCATAATTAGTAGTATTCTTGTTATGCATTAAAGTAGGATTAGATCCATCTCGGATGTTCCTAGTGTAAAAGATTTGCATCCGTGATCGACATCCTACATCACGGTAAATTAAATCGACCCATCATCAACGGACAGATTCATTCTATGGATGCGATGATTTAATTAACTATGCGAATACGAAACGTTTTGTTTATTCTGATACGCATGTTCAAAACTTAAATCAAAATTAAGAACAAATACATATATACACATGTATATAGATTGTAGGTATATGCTTTTATATGGATGAAATATGGAATAGAATTAATCAATTATACGCTATATATATAATGATCAAAGGGCCATATATAATTTAAACAAAAAATCAAATCAAAACAAACAAGCCAGAGGAAAAGATCGAATTGGTGCAGTAACAAACACTATGACGAGTATATCATATCGTACATATACGTACATTAGAACATAAATTATGTTTAAAAGCATCCGAAATATATCGTGCAGTGTATTATCATCTTAAAATTGACCTTGTACAGTTTTTCCATATTCTCACAATTTAGAATTAAGCCCAAGAAATCTCCTATTAGAAATATCAATATTAAAAGTCACTTCAAGTACATGAACTTTGCTGTGATAAATGTTTCTTTTCAGTTGATTCGCTCACTAGTAGGGGCTGATAACTCTAGCGATCTCAATCACGCGTGCGTAGTAACAAAGTGTGCCACTTCTAGAATATACGCGCGGCAGACGGATAGTGAAGAGAGATGGGGGAAGAGACAGTAGAAGGGACACGGTTACATTACGGGGATTTTATTGTCATTGGTGGATATTTTGCATTTGTTTTGTTTATAGGATTATGGGTATGTATTTAAAACGTTTAATTATAAAGTGTCACTGAGAATGATTAAATGAGCTGCAGTACGGGGGAATAAACCTCAACAAGAGCACAGGAGTTCGAAATTTTATCAGTAATTGGAATAAAGTATATGACATTTACCCGACTAAGACTAAGAGTTAATACGCTAGCACAGCTCCCACTAAGAGTTAATACGCTAGCACAGCTCAGCGAAACGCATAGCCCATGATTTAGTCAATGGAGTGAAATTGAATAAATTTCTTAAGTTGTAACTACTGTCTGTAGGAAAGACTTCTTGTTGAAGTTGTTCCTTGCTTTCTTTGAATTATAATTTGCAGAAAATTTTATGTTATTTAAAGTAGGCCTAGATTTTAGTAAATAACTCTAGTCTATGACGCTTGAAAAAAAAAATCCAATCGACGTTTAATATTAGGCAACTTGTATAATGCATGATGTGACATATTGACGAGAGAAGATAAATGTAGGTAAAAGTGTTTATAGAACGGAAATCAACTATATAGTTTCCGTATTTATGGTACTGTATAGTACTGTATATAATGTAATGGAGTAACAGGATTATACAGGAGGAAATCCATATAATTCTCTCTCTCTCTCTCTCTCTCCCTCTCTCTCTCTCTCTTTCTCTCTCTCAATTTGAGTTTGAAATAACCAACAGTGTCGTGGCCTTTTCAGTTTATATATATATATATATATATATATATATATATATACACACACACACACACACACATACACACAATGATTTGGGGTATTTCTTTTATTAGGCCAAAGAAATATATGTTTGTTTCCTGTTACGCAAGCTACCTGAACTCGAAGCCGCTGACCTGGATTTCTTTTTGCCAAATTAAAAAATAAAAAAAAAATCATATCCGGATTGGGAATTTATTTTTATTCCAGTCTGGGTTTGCTTATCAATCAAACAAAATGGCAGCTTCCAGTGGCATGGGAGCTAGTCTGGTAGGTGGTTACTGTGATTAACACTCAAAGCTTTGCAGTCATCACAGTGAGAACTCTGTGATTTCGGTGATTTACATCATTTAGTAACTTGAACACTTTCTTGGATATTTATGGTCAAGAGCATGAAACTGGACCTCTGCTTTTAAAGTCATGTCCAAAAGACCCCTGATTCTCACTTCTTATTGATGCCGAGCGTTCGGAGAAGGAGCAATCCCTTCTTATAGTTACGATTTGAATTGACCATTGCATGACCAGGACTGGAACTCTATGGGAAAAAAATCAATTCCAGAATTCAACAGATATAACTTGACAAATATGATAGGTAGAGCTGTTGGGTCTTCAGAAATGAATAGATAATGATTAAGAAATTAGTATCAAGATCAAGTGACTCCAGTGACCTTGAACTCTGACCATGAACATAAAAATTGATATAATTTTAAAACCAGGACTAATAGCGACATAGAATCTTCAGAAATGTCAAGAGGATGACAGGACCTACAAACTATCAAGGTCAAGTAACTCCAGTGACCGTGACATTTGACCGTGGAAAATAAAACTGGTATTACTTAAAAAACAAGGTCTGATAGAGACGTGAGGTAGTCAGAAATGATGAAAGAATGATTAGGTCTACAAATTGGTATCAAGGTCAAGTGACTCCAGTGACCTTGACATCTGACCTTGAAGATACAAATTCCTATAATATTAAAACTGGAATTGATAGAGACATGGGACCTTCAGAAATGATAAGATGATAAAATCTACAAATTAGTGTCAAGGTCAAGTGACCTTGACCTCTGACCTAAGAGCATTAATTTGGTATTACTTAAGAACTAGGTCTGAGAAAGAGATGGAATCTTCAGAAATACTTCAAGGGTGATGGGATCTACAAATTGGTATCAAGGTCAAGTGACTCCAATGACCTTTTATAACTGTAAAACTGGGACTGATAGAGATATTGAATCTTCAGAAATGAATAAAGGGTGTAGTGACCTACAAACTAGTATCCCCATTGACTTTGACCTTGATTATAAAAATTTGCATAACTTTAGAACCAGAACTGACAGAGACATGAGATCATCAAAAATGATAAGAGGATGTTGGGACATACAAACTAGGATCGCGGTCAAGTGACGCTAGTATTAAATATTAAAAAAGGGAATATTTTGAAAATTTTCAAATCAAAGCCTTCCTGATCTAGATATTTTAAATGAAGTTAAATTGGCATGGATTTCGTCAAGGGAGAAATTTAGTAGTACTCAGAAAAAGCCACTTTTACACAGCCAGTACTTCGTTTGGGAGACTTTATAATTGGTAGATTATAATTATATAATTCTTAGTGTAGGTCCATTTCTTGAAGTTGTATAAATCAACCTCTTAAAAAAAAAAACAAAAAAAAAACAAACAAACAAAAAACCCCCCAAACTTGGTAACAGGAAACAAATATGTATATTTTTTATCCCTATAATAAACTGCTTTGACACACTGTCTTGATTTGAGTTAGCTGCAGAACTGTAGCTCTCTGAAAAAATATTTTGACATAACAGAGAGCTACAGTTCCACCCCTATTAAAAACCTTCGATTTACGGCGCACAAAAAGCTGCGCACGGTTGAGGCCTGATATCGTTGTATTCTTGAGTTGCTGTCTCATAAATTTAATATCAAAAAATTCTTAACATATTTTCCTACTATACTTGTGTCTAAACATACCTTCAAATATTCATTAAAGCCCCATACGACCTGAAAACTCCCAGCTTCAAATGATTTCGTTTGTTGACGTAGCCATGTTAGGTAGCCGGTCAATTCGAACCTGGTTAATTCCCATACTTGCACAATAACGTCTAAATGTGAACTAATATCCCCACAAATATTTCAGCTAAATATTTTAAATAATATATCATCCCAGTGCCTTTAAATAATAATTATTCAAATAGCTAAACTCACGGCAATGCGTCTTTCATTAGTCTGGTCTGGTCTCCATCCTTGCCACACGAGTGTTAAGGACTTTAGTAGCATTTTCATGAATCAAGAGCTTATTTTACCTTTAGAAAAACTTTATTTTTTTTTATTTCTATAAATCATTCGTATTGATAATAAATGGAGAGCGAATACATAACATATAACGAATTTTATGAATAGATACCAACAACAACAGGGTACGAATTGACCGGCTACCTAATATGGCTACGTCAACAAACGAAATCATTTGAAGCTGGGAGTTTTCAGGTCGCATGGGGCTTTAATGAATATTTGAAGGTATGTTTAGACACAAGTATAGTAGGAAAATATGTTAAGAATTTTTTGATATTAAATTTATGAGACAGCAACTCAAGAATACAACGATATCAGGCCTCAACCGTGCGCAGCTTTTTGTGCGCCGTAAATCGAAGGTTTTTAATAGGGGTGGAACTGTAGCTCTCTGTTATGTCAAAATATTTTTTCAGAGAGCTACAGTTCTGCAGCTAGATTTGAGTTATAACATTACATTCTAGATCAATATATTAAGCTTTTTTTTTAAAAGAAAAAATTGATTTAGATGTTTCAATGTGGACAAATTTGGGGTGGATGGGAGTTGTCCCCTCTCTCCTCTCTGTTACAAACAGCTGCATTTCAGTATGAGAGTATTGCATACACTTGGCACTTTTCAAATATTATTTTTAAAAAAAAAGATTTTAATTCTTTTCATAGAGTTATTGGAGATAAAAGTTTGAGATGTTTTGGGGATTTGTACAGCAATTATATTTATTAATTTCTGTATGATTATTGATTTATGACAATAAGGAGTAATATACTTTCATAACTTACACCAGTATGTGCCTCAGTGCACACACATTCCGTGTGACGAACAAAGAGGTAGAATTTATTTTTTAAGATAAAAGATTATATAGTTTTGTTGGTGTTGTACATGTACTACGTCTATGTGGGATGTCACGACTCATTTAAATGACTTAAGAAGACGCTGAATACATTTTCAGAATGAGACTATTGGTTGGTCAAAATACAAAGCAAATATATTCCAAAATAGCTCAAATCAAACTATGATACCTTTGTAAAGACCTTGTATTAAACCTTTCAAAATGAATGCAAGTTTGATAACTTTTAACACCTTGATGTAACCCCACCCCACCCCCACCCCCACTCCCCCCCATCCCAAAAATGCAGACTATTTTGAACACATGTAAAAGGTCCAATTGAATTGATGTAAATGTTATTAGATAACTCTTTATGGTACTTCTTACTTGGAGATTAAGTGATAACAAAGAAAAAGGTATTATCCCGGGGCCTGGGTGGGGTGGGGGTCTGCACTATATCCCCAGGTTTGGTCCAGAATGTGGAAGAAATATAGGAAGTTGCAATTTATATCCAGACTTGTGCAACAAACTTTAGTCATTCCAATATTTTTTAACACAAACAGTTGTTTGACAAACTTAAAAAGTTTGTATTATACATTGCATTCAATTAAATGATATGTATCAGAAAGAATTTCAGTACATTGTAAAATGTCGGTATACTTTACAGTAATTTAAACATACCATAGTCTCATTACTGTACAGTACACAGTATAATACTGCATACCATAGTCTCATTACTGTACAGTACACAGTATAATACTGTTGTATCATAAGAATACACATATAACTGTTCAAACATTATTTTAATTATGAAGTGAAAGGGATAGGGCAGCAGGCCCAGCCTATTTTAGCCCCCCCCCCCCCCTACATCAAGGTCAGTGTGGAAGTGGAAACTCAAAAGAAATAGATGTAATATATCATATATAAGTGTGGTCTCATTATAGTATCTAATCACTGTAACATTACTACTTATATAACTACTGTACGCTTGTGAATGATGTCAAGACAGTTCTTGTAATTAATAATTTGTTCATGTAAAATATTAACCATGAAGCAGTTTAAAAGTTAGAATCAGAGTATATCTTTAGATATTGACACACTGTAGGTGAGCGTCTTCTGATGTCTTTGTGTGTGGCCACCTTTCAGTTTGATAATTTAACTTTATGAGATGACAGAGACCTTGTCAACCATGGAATTTCTAAAAACTCTAAGTAAATGATTCCTCTGTAAGTCTTCTTTACTTTTCATCTGCCAGAATTGGTTTTTGAAAAGAACTTGAAACCTGTTCTGATAAACACATGATAAATGCAAGAAAGTCTTGGGTGAATTCATTGTAAATTTACCATAATTATTTACCAATTGTACATACATATATGATATTATTTACATTGGAATCTCCTATTGGCAATAAATCTTTTGTAGTTATACTTCTAATTAAGTAATTCACTGGCTGTTATTTTTTTCAATCCCAGCATAGAATACATTCACTGTACAATCAAATGGTCTTATGATTTATAGCTAAATACTGATAATTGTTCGTTACTAAGCATACTGATGTTATAAACACATGCAAAACCTAAGAATACAATTTAATTTTTCTAAACATGTCTTTAGTGTACAATTTTTGCTCAAAACTGACTCCACTGGTTTACAGTAATACACAAGTCCAGCCTTTTTCAAGCCCTAATGATAATTAATGCTTCATTGGCTTCCATTGCTTCGCATGTGCAATTTAGCTCAGTATGCATGGATGGGCTAGATCACTGATTTGCCAAGATCAACCACTGAGGGGGCTGACAAGAATCTTCTTTTAACTTTCCCCATCTAAAGTCATGAAGAAATATCCATCTTTCTATAAAAAGAAATGAGTGCAGTGTGCTGTTGTACAGATGAGAGTCTTTTAAAAATGGTTATGATTTTTACTTCCCTAGATCTGTTTTTGATCGATGCACTTCCACATTTTCATAGATGACCTTATTTCAAGCAGTTAACAAAGTTTTATTACATTGAAAACTTGCTGAAAATAAAAATTTATCTTGTCACAAAACAAATATATAGTATTTGAAACAGAAATAAGTTAAATAGCACTGCACAAAATCTATGCCAACAGTGCCATCCAAATATTTATAGGTATACCAGGTTAAAAATGCAATGGGGACCCACATATATATATGTGTCTTTGGAAAACCAGCAAGTACAATGTATGTCAAATGGTGGCAACTGGAGGAAAAGAAAGATAGGCATCGTCTGCAAGCAGAACCTTATCTTATGACTATCAGCTTATGTATGGTTGCATTTTGTACAAATACATGTATAGTATGTAGGGTAATTCGGTACCTGTAGGATATATGCAAGTACTGATAATTAAGCTTCCGTATTTTTAAGTGGATTTATTACAAAAATTATTACATACCCCGCATTTTGTCTTGCATATCTCTTAGTACATGTGACAATAAAAATAAACTTAATTTGTTTTTAATTTACCCATTTAGATTCGCATGAGATGAAACTGTACATTTTGCAATTTATCTGAAAATTTTTAATATTATAATCAACAACCTTATTTAAATTAATATTTTGGCCTTGAAAAACGTGGTGGATTAGGTTTCACTGAACGAGGAAACAGATGCTATAGTATCAGGTCACAATGGATTATTTACTTGGAAAAAAATACTTTTGAGATTAAATCATAAAAATGCATTGTGAGATTTATTGCATTTATGGATTTATCATTAGCAAATGAAGGGCAGGTGAAGTGAAATCCTTCAATTCATGATGTTGCACAAGTTACTATGTTTCAAAAAGATTAATTCAAATTGTAATGTTATGAAAGTTCAGCTTTTAAGAAAGTACATTCAAATATTTGAAATGAAATCATGCTAGCTGTAAAAAGATTTCCTAATACATATTGATTGTTTATGGAAATCTGTAAGACTGAATATCATCAAGTATCTAATATAGGTTTCACTGTACTGTTACCTGTGAATGCGTGATCAGATACCTGTTGTCTACTGGTAGAGAAAATGGTTCATGATGACAAATAATCATCTAGCGAAGTGATGCTATCATCTCTATAGAAACACCATCCCTATAGAAACATCATCCCTATAGAAACATCATTGCTATAGAAACAAGAGGTGTTTGACTTTCACCATTATCGCCTTGTTCTCATTTGTGAATTATGTAAACAAGATTGTTATATTGGGAGATAAACCCGTCTGAAATGAAAATATTTCATCAAAAACAAAATACTTTTTTATAAAATGTAAGTGTTTGTAGTGTCCATTGTGAATAAAATGGATATATAGAATGATCTTCTGATGACAGCAAGAAGACTAGACTATTTTGAATTTGCTCAGGTCAACATTTTACAAAGAGAAAAGGCCGGAGACACATTAAATTCCTTGGTTTCTGATGTTAGGGTGGTACTAGGTAACTACATATTAGTTTTGAGTGTTTACTTTGGAGATTTATGCAAATTGAAGACATTTATCTTATCTTTCAATGTTAGACATACCATGTTTAAGTATACATGTATTTAGAAAAATATTGAAAAGTGAATTGGGCAACTCTACAAGGTTCCAGTACTGGAATAATTTGTACATATTTTCAATTGAAGTTGATTTATCTGATGACCTATTGCCTGAATGTGGTTGATGGAATGCTCACTATAGTTTAGGGTGATCTACATTTCTAGAGGTTGTTTACCCTGCGCTGTCAGCTCTATTTCTGTCTTGATAAGCACTTTCTTTGTACACCTGAAGTTATTAGGGATTGTATGCAACTCTTGACTTCATGTGTAAAGTTGATAAAAAGTCTTAAAAAATTTGCAAAATGACTATAACATCTTTCAATTTCTTATCAGATTCTATAGGACCTACTATTATCAATTTGAAATATAGTACGTAACTGTATGTATTACAGCATTTATGAGTTAGGGTAACAAAATGGTGAAATTTCCATGTCCCTGGCTCCTTGTATATGGAAGGGCAATGCAAAGGTGTACTCTTACCTGGTATAGACAAGATTTGTGGGTTTTGATTTCAAAATCAACAATATAACAAATTTATAAATGAAAAGTGTATCATTTTGAACATATTACTTTCAACATGAAGAATAGAATAGAGTAAGTAACAAGGGAATACATTAAAGTAAGCAGTACTCTTTTCATTTGTAGTTTAGTATTTTGAAGCCATTGACACCTTTAAATTTATACATGGTCCACCCTTGCAGTAGTGAATTTTGTTATTGACCCACTTAATAGCATATAGCAGGCACTGTCATACGATGTGCTTGTTACATGACGTACATCATACATTTAGTGCACAACAGTTGAACTACATGAATGTATGAACCAGATATTCCATGACAAAAGTTAATACTGTAAATTTCACGTTGAAAAATGTAGACGTTTTTCTAGTAGCCACCTTAGACATATTGCAAAAGATGGCTTATGATGAGAAAGGAAGTCATGACCTTGGACTTAGTTCATGGTCATTGGTGAAAGTGTTAGCAATATCTGTTGTATATCTTTTCAGTGGAGAGATAGATTGACATAAAGGTTAAGACCAGACAGTGTTTTGTGACCTTTAATGAAGGTCATATAGCAAAGATCAAGGTTATATATAAAAGATTACTTGTCAAGGACATCATTTTTGTTATTGAAAAAACATGAGCAGTCTGTACTGACTGTAATCAACTCTTAGTTTGAATGAACAAATGAAGATAGTGAATGGTTAATATCAACTTCAAAGTACCTGTGCATACAGAATTTAACAAAGTGATTTTTTGGATGACTGAGTACAAGATGTGGAATATTTCCATTTTCATTTTTGTTTTTGACAAAGCAGCTCTTTTTGATGTCAAAAAGCCTGGTTTTTAATTTATCGTGAGGATTGGTCATATAAAGTGTTGATAAGTTGTATGTTTTGATGCTGTTGATTTGGAAAAAGTTCTGCGATTTCAAATTGACTAAATGTTCTTTGAAATTTTTGAGAATCCACATTTGATTTACACCACATTTGAGCTCACCTGAGCTGAAAGTGCAAGTAAGCTTTTCTGATCACCCAATTCCTCTGTCTGTCCGACTCTGTAAATTTTTCACATTTTTGAATTCCACTGGGCCAATGTCAACCAAACTTTGCAAAAAGCTTCCTTAGGTGAAGGAGATTCAAGTTTCTTCAAATTAGGGGCAACACCTTTTTCCAATGGTAGATAATCATGAAAATGCAAAAATATGGTGGGGTAATTTAAAAATCTTCTTAAGAACCATTAGGACAGGAAAGTTGAAATTAGTATGAAAGCTTCCTGACATGGTGCAGATTCAAATTTTGTTCAAATCATGGCCCCCGGGGGTAGGGTGGGGCCACAATAGGGAATCAGAATTTTACATGTGAGTATCGGGGAAAATCTTTTTAAAAAATCTCAAGAACCACTGGGTAAGAAAAGTTGAAATTTTCATGAAAGCTTCCTGACATATTGCAGATTCAAGTTTGTTAAAATCATGGCCCTTGAGGATAGGGTTGGGCCACAATAGGGGATAAAAATTTTACATGACTATATAGATAGAAAAATATCTTTTCAAATATCTCTTAAACTAGCCTGGGCTTTCATATTTATACCCCCCGCAACAAGTTGTGGGGGGGGGGGGGGGTATACTGGAATCGGGTTGTCCGTCTGTCTGTCCGTCCGTCCGTCTGTAGACGCAATGGTTTCTGGGCTCTAAAGCATTATCCTTTCCACCTACTGTCACCATATCATATATATGGACTACCCATGGGATGAAGATGTTCCCTATCGATTTTGGGGTCAAAAGGTCAAAGGTCACGTGCACTGGACATCGAAGTAGCAATATGGTTTCCGGGCTCTAAAGCGTTATCCTTTCCACCTACAGTCACCATATCATACATATGGACTACCCATGGGATGAAGATGTTCCCTATCGGTTTTGGTGTCAAAAGGTCAAAGGTCAAGCGCATTTGACACGTCCGAGTTCAAGAAAGTTGCCTGCATTAGTTCAAAGCTTAAAAGATTTGCTGTGCATGTACATTGGATATTGTGATTTATTTAATGTTTCTCAAATTGAATAACATGTTTTCAGCATGTATTGTACAAAAGGAGACACAACACTTCATCATTTGCTTTCTTACCACAAGCATTGCATTTTTTAGTTACACTGTACAAGTAGGCTATACATAAATACTCTTTACAACAAAGTGTTTATAAGTCTTAGAAAATTTACATGCACTTCATCAATGAGATTTAAATCTCATGTAAATGTGTAATATAAATGCATGCCAAGTTTATCATTCTTAAACAGATTAAATGTAATTTTTGATGAATAATGAATTATGATACAACACATTGTATTCTAGATTTTTAACTACAGTGTATTATTAATTCTATTTTACAACTATTAAAACCATACTTGATATTCTTAATGATAAATTCCAAATACATGTAGTCATTTTCTCCATTGTACAAATTATTTGCGAAATTTTATCAATTAACTGCGGAAAATAGGCAACCTGTATTAAGAGACCACCTGTCATATGTGACCTTTTTTCCATTCTCCGTTGGATGGTCTCTTAATACAGGTTTGACTGTACAATCCTTATTGCAAGACCTTTCATGTTATCCAATGGTGTGTGTACTTATGACCTTGACCTGTTTGACCTACTTTTGATAAAAATCTTACCTATTTTGATCCAATGGTGTGTGATCATATGATCTTGACCAAGAAGTTTGACCTACTTTTAATGAAAATCTTACCTATTCAATAGGTCCTGAACTATCTAAAGTAGATTTTCCATATATCTTGTATATGAATTTCTCATGGTAAGGTATTTCTTTTCATTTCATAATCTGACACCTTGTGACCTTGAACTCTGAGATTGACATACTTATTAGGTCACCTGAATTCATTCAGGTGACCTATTGCTATCTGTTTTTGTCCGTCGTCGTGCGTCGTGTGTTAACATTTGAACATTTTCAGCTTCTTCTCTGAAACCCCTGAACCAATTTCAACCAATTTTGGCATATAGCATCTGTGGGTGAAGGGGCACAAAAATTGTGAAATTCGTGGTCCCTGCCCCCCTGGGGCCTGAGGGGTGGGGCAAAAACCATCAAAATGAGTGTAATTTTAAAAAATCTTCTTCTTTACTCCTGGACATCAAGAGGCCAAACTGTGGGCATAATTATAATGAGCATTGAGCCCTCTACCAAAATTGTGAAATTCATGGCCCCTGGGGCAGGGGTTCTGGTATTAGGGTGGGGCCCTATTGATCATATAGTGAAAATGCATTTTATTTCTTTGAAAATCTTCTCCTCTGCTGCTGGGTATTAAGTAGACAAACTAATAGTATGATAATGATGATCAAGGATGCTTCTTTCAAAACTGAAATTTATGGCCCCTGGGTCAGGGGTTCTGGTGCAAAGGTGGGGCTGACCACATAGCTATTCAATGTTTCTTCCATCCAAAAGTAAAATTCTTATATTTAAACACAAACCTAATTCAAACATTGGAAGGTTGTTACATGATACTCAGGTGACCTATAAGGCCCCTGGGCCTCTTGTAAGAAAATGTGACTATTAAGTATATCAGTAACTTTTTTAGGTATGGCTTTCATATTTTGTAAACTAGAGATTGTTTATGGCAAGACATTGTGACAGAATGTTGTTTGATCTTTTGACCTTGGAGTTTGACCTACTTTAAGAAAAATCTTACCTATTTAATATCTCCTGAACTATTTAAGGTAGGGTTTTCATATTTTGTATATAGATTCTTTTAGCAAGACCTTGTTATACTTTGGTGTTTTGACGTTGAACAAAGGCAGGGCTAAGGTGGCTCAGGTGAGTGATGTGGACCATGAGCCTCTTGTTGATCTGTTTGCTTGGGTGTTGCCATAAACTTTTACCTTGGTCATAACTTTTGAACAGGTAGTGTTTGTGCTTTCAAATGTCGCATGTGTATTCCTTGTAACAAGATTTTTTTACCTTTTGACCTTCACCTTAGTTTGACCTACTTTTGAAAAAGTTTAACATTGGCCGTAACATTTGAATGGTTAGTGATAGTGCTTCCATATTTCACATTTGTGTTCCTTGTGAGAAGACCTTTCTCTGGTACCAAAATTACTTTGCTGCCATATGGGGGTGTCAGTGTTTCACAAAGAGATCTTATTCTTTTTTTTAATTTAGGAATCTGGCAGCCATGAAAAGAGGGTGTTATTTGGTGGCATTTCTTGTTTGTGGACATTTTGATAGCAGATTTTAACATTTGTATATTAACTTTCTGTACACGTACATGTGTTTCTTTTGAGTATAATGTTGCAATTAAAACAAAAGACGAACATTTTAGAAAATGTTAAACATTATGATCTATGCCTCAAAATTTGGCTATGTTCTTCATAAGCTACCTTTCAATTTATCTAATATTGTAGAATTAACTGTTAGGATATTGGAGAATCACATGAGAGAAAAATATTCATGTTAACAACTTCATTTTACTTCAATTTGCAAATTTATTCAGTCAATATGTTGAGTATATGTATTCCTTACAAGTGTAAAATGTTCATTTTCTAAATCCTTCATATTGAAATTTTGTCTTTTAGAATGGTTTGTCAGATTATTAATGAATGTGTAAGTGAAACTACGGTTTGACAAATTCTATATGAATGCAACAATTTTGTTATTGACAGACCTCTCGGCAGAACCGTGGCAGTGCAGGTGGTTATTTTCTGGCAGGCAGGAGCATGCACTGGATACCGGTAAGTTTTTTGCTATGCACAAGGCAAAACAGCAACACATTTCATGTAGTCATGATTTCTTTTGGGATATACATATGTGTGTGTGTATATATATATATATATATATATATATATGTATGTATGTATACAGGAATCGATTGTAAAGTCCATCTTCCATTCTGTTCCTTTATCATACCAAGTACATGTATTCTGAGAAAAAGAAATAATATTATCAAAATACTTTAATATTATCAAGATACATGTACTAATGGAAGTTTGAATGGCCAACCCCTCCCTCCTTTTTTCCACATCCATTCCGCCTCGCCAATGTGAAATGCATGCATTTTGACCCCCCTCCCCTAGAAAAGTTTTGTCCTTTCCCAACATAGAGAAGGACCCTAAAAGTAGGCAAGCTTGGATGAGTTTGCTGTGACTGAAAGATCACGACCCACTAGAACATCACAGGGTAACAACCTATTATCAGAGCGGAATCACACAATAAGTCTATTATTTTGCACTTCAAAAAAAATATTTCTGTGTCAGTACATGTATATAATATATTAATATCTGCAATGTGCAGGTATATGCATACTCAAATCGTGTCCCGATCATATCTTACACACTGAGGAATATAGGATCATCAAACTTGGTCAGATGAGGCATCTTAATGGAGCATTGCCTACCGAACAAATCTATACTAAACTAAATTTCACTAGGACAGAGATGCATAGTATGTTTGAGCATACCCTCTGTTGATGATAAAATTATATTGTGTGCAGCTTAGAAAGGTTGGAATATATTCAAAGTCACATCTGAAAGAATAGATAATGAAAGGAAAACTGTTTTTAACATGAAGTTGGGATTCAAGTGTGAACATTGAAATGAAATTCCATAAATATAATTCAGGGTCATAGATATTGTACAAAACACTTTTTAAGGCCATAATTAGATGCATATGTATTTCATTTATTATCACCAAGTGATCAGATCTGAGTTTTTAGCTCACCTGAGCTGAAAGCTCAAGTGAGGTTTTCTGATTGCCTGTTGTCCGTCGTCTGTTCTGTGTAAACTTTTTACATTTTTGACTTCTTCTCCAGAACCACAGGGCCAATTTCAACCAAACTTGGCAAAAATCATCCTTGGGTGAAGGGCTTTCATGTTCGTACAAATGAAAGGCCATGTCCCATTCAAAGGGGAGATAATCAAAAATATGTAAAAATAGGATGGGGTCATTTAAAAGTCTTCTTCTCAAGAACTAACTGACTGCTGTGGTGGTCTAGAGGTAGAGTGTTTGCCCTGCATGCAGAAGGTTGGGGTTCGAATCCTGGCCGCAACAGACCTAGTTGTTAAAACAGATAGTGACATGTAGTTCCATTGCCAAATGCTGAGCATCAGGTGTAAATGTCACGGGCCCTCGGAGTTGACCTTAAAAATGGATGTCCTGTCACAGTAGGTGTGACACGCTAAAGAACTGCTCCATGGCTGTAAGCACCAAGCATAGGCTTAGATTTGAAGCCCTTCACTGGTATTGGTAACGTAAACGTCTCCATGTGAGTGAAAAATTCTCGAGAGGGACATTAAACAAGATACATTCAATCAATCTCAAGAACCATTGGGCGAGAAAATTAAAATTTATATTAAAACTTCCTGACATAGTGCAGATTCAGGTTTGTTCAAATCATGACCCCCAGGGGTAGGATGGGGCCACCATAGGGGAAAGTTTTACATGGAAATATATAGGGAAAATCTTTACATTTATATGAAAGCTTCCTGGCAGTGCAGATTCAACTTTGTTAAAATCATGACCCCGGGGGGTAGATTGGGGCCACAATAGAGATCAAAGTTTTGCATGCAAATATATATATAGTATAGGGAAAATCTTTAAATATAGGCTAAGGTGACTCAGGTGAGCAATGTGGCCCAATGGGCCTCTTGTTCTTCCATGAGAAGAAAATGGAAGTGCATACAGTAAAACTACTAATTTTTTTTAGGTCTAATTTTTGATGTTTTCATGTCATGGTGACACATGCAGAGAACATCCATTATAAATCAAGACACCCCCCCTGAACATGTTATTTTTAGCACTCTGGTGATTTATTGCTGTTCATGCTTATTCATTGTATTGCATCATTAACTTTAAACATTTGGACTTTTTCTCAGAAACTGCATGGATAATTATTTAGATTTAATGGTCTCTGTCCTCTTTGGGCCCAAGGAGTGAGGTTAAAACCTTTAGAATTATGATGCAATATTTTACAAATCTTGTATACTCTTGGCTGGCTTACATACTGAAAATACATTTTTTGGAAAGAACACTTTTCATTGTTTACTTTAACAGCCAAAATTTTGACATTCTGAATGCAAGGATATGAGCAATGTTTTAGCCTTAACTCTGTGTTATGTAAACAAAGACTCAAGTCTTTTTATGTTTACAAACAGACCAGTGAAATGTTAATTTTGCGATTTAAAGCATCTTAAATGTTGTGCAGTCACAAATTTTATATTTTAGATGACACATATTACCTAAAGAATACTTGAAATGTGATAGATATAATAAACTTAATCCATTTCTTCATCATCGGAAACCCACGGTTGATTACGCTTCGTTCCTCTCTCCATCACCCGTGGGTCCATTCATTCCTACTTGCTCGTTCTCAGGTGGAAGAAATAGCACAGGCATTTGGCATTTCACATGGTAGCATTTCAACAATCTTACATGAACATTTAGGTATGAACAAGCTAACAGCTTGTTGGGTCCCCAAATCCCTTTTCGATGAGCAAATGGCAACCAGAGCATCAGTATACAGCACCTTGTTGAAGCGTTTTAGGTCAAAAGATGATTTTTTTTTGTGTCCGGTGACTGCAGATGAGACTTGGGTTCATTATTATGAGCCAGAGAATAAAGCTCAGAGTTGTCAGTGGGTAGGGCCTGAGTCTTCGAGGCCAAAGAAGTTCAAGACACAACTATCTGCTGTCAAGGTGATAGCCAGTATTTTGGGACGCAAAAGGCGTTATGTTGGACTTTTTACCCAAGAGAAGTACAATAACTGGAGTGTACTATGCAAACTTGCTAGACCAACTGAGAACCAACATCCGTGAAAAACGCCAAGGTAAACTGTAAAGGTGTTTTGCTGCAACATGACAACACAAGAGTCCACACTTGCAAAGTTGCAATGGATGCTCTAAAGTGAAATGGGTATGAATTAATACCACATCCTGCCTATTTGCCCGACCTAGCTCCTAGCGACTTCCTCCTATTCCCAAACTTAAAAAAGGATATCAGTGGACGTCAAGAAGTCGTGATGGCAGTTGAGGAGTGGGTCAATGGAAAGGACCCTAACTTTTTCAGTTCTGGGCTGATGGCACTTGAACACCATTGGTCTAAGTGCAATTACATCGAAAAAGATGAGGTGGATCTCAACTGGAAATAAGTTAGGCTAGTTACTTATTGACTCACCCTTGTATTTCCTCATTGTATTCCTCTCGTTGATTGGTTGAATCATTTCAATATCGCCCAATCAGCAGACTGTATACTGATTGTAAACACTCTGGCCTTGCAAAAATGTCCAGAAAAGTAGTACAAAGAGATGAGTGATGTTTAAGGCCATTGACCAGGTCCAGCTTTTGAAGAACCATTTAGTGAAGTGTTGGTATATTACGTAGGACCTTTGCCTAAGACCAGGTTAGGAAACCAATACTTACTTACTATTACTGGCATTTTTATAAAGCTAAAAACCTCAAAATTGGTTAACAGAATAAATTTTCTGATCGGGTTCTAGAAGTCAAAATATCCATTTTCAGCCGGGGGCCAAAGGCCTGGACCCCCTGATCTAGGGCTGCCCCTAAATACCCAGTTGATGGAATACCCCGCTTTTTCCATCTCTTTGTAGAATCATGTCTGTATCAATCAGTATGTTATAGCCCTGAACCTTGGTAATTTGTTGAAGATCAGGTCAATCCTCCCTACCCCAATATTTCACATGTAACATTGTTATCAAGAGAGGAAGAACCCTATTGCTTTTGCAGTCAAAAAAGTCAAAGGTCAAGGCCAAGGTCACTACAGGACTTCATAGAAAAAGCTTGTAGACACTATATGCCACAATATTTGCTCCATTGATTTTATATTTCACATGTAACTTTGTTATCATGAGAGAAAATGGGCTTTAAAGATCAAGGTCACTTCGAATCTTCATAAAAATAGCTTGTAGGCCACAATATTTGCTCCATTTATTTCATACTTCACATGTAACTTTGTTATCAAGAGAGGAAAAGCCCTGTTGATATTTTTTAGATCAAAAGGTCAAGGTCACCAAGGAACTTCTTGGAATAAGCTTGTAGATGTTCATTGTGAGGGAATATGCCTCGTCTTGCGAAGCTCTCGTTTTTTTAAAATTTTTAATATGGTATCATCTTGAATAAAATTTTACTTGCTTTCATGGTTTTAAGTTGATTTCAAACTTAAATGGAAATGGGGGTTGTTTGCATTGGACCCTTATAAATACTACCTTTTCCTTTGCATTTTGTAAATTGAATGGAGAAATAGTGGCATTGAATGAAGAAATGGTAGCACTGTCTATTTTGATCACATAAAAAAAGTGGGACATTCAGTTTTTAGAATATTGAAAAATGCTCTATGAAACCATCAGCATACAACACTTCTAATTTAATAATTTAATTCGTAGTGTAACTCTAATGACTTGTTTGAATGCCCATGCTCAAGGGCCTTTTGTCATTCAAGCCATAAAATTGTTGCTACTGAAATATGTGATTTCAGCGTATATCAAGATAAAAGGTGTGTGTTTTGGTGGGTGTAATACTGTTGAGCTATGTGCCCTGTTTATTAAGTACAGGGTTAGTTAATTGTTGATATTCACGTACAGTATTATTTTAGGTTGGAGCCTCCCTGTTTGCCAGTAATATAGGAAGTATTCACTTTGTTGGATTGGCAGGATCAGGAGCAGCTTCAGGAATTGCCATTGGTCTATATGAACTCAATGTATGTACACCTGTACCAGTACCACTGAGGGAAGAATTAAAACATCCCTGTATAAAGTTTATGTAACTATAAACTGTTAAAATTAAAACATCCCTGTATTAGGTTTATGTAGCTATAAACTGTTAAAATTAAAACATCCCTGTATTAGGTTTATGTAGCTATAAACTGTTAAAATTAAAACATCCCTGTATTAGGTTTATGTAGCTATAAACTGTTAAAATTAAAACATCCCTGTATTAGGTTTATGTAGCTATAAACTGTTAAAATTAAAACATCCCTGTATTAGGTTTATGTAGCTATAAACTGTTAAAATTAAAACATCCCTGTATTAGGTTTATGTAGCTATAAACTGTTAAAATTAAAACATCCCTGTATTAGGTTTATGTAGCTATAAACTGTTAAAATTAAAACATCCCTGTATAAAGTTTATGTAGCTATAAACTGTTAAAATTAAAACATCCCTGTATTAGGTTTATGTAGCTATAAACTGTTAAAATTAAAACATCCCTGTATTAGGTTTATGTAGCTATAAACTGTTAAAATTAAAACATCCCTGTATTAGGTTTATGTAGCTATAAACTGTTAAGTACAAGGTGTTTATAGTTGGACAGTTATACACATTTAATGCATAAAATCCAAATTTTTAGGTCACCTGAGTAAACTCAGGTCACAGGCACTCAATGTTTTAAATATCTATATTAAAAAATTGTCTTCCTATAAACAAAATATTCACATGGTATATCATGCCACCATCACAGGCACCTGAAGTATGTATTATTACTAATCCTCCCTCCCCCCCCCCCCCCCCCCCCCCCCTTTTTCATAAATTTTTTTGGTGGCAATAATTTCTCTGAAATGTATGAATTCCCAGTCTATCTCATCCCTCTTTTGATTCATGTAATCGTTTCACGCTTTTTGTAAGCTTTAGAGATTGGCCTTCTACCGGTATAATAAAATACACAAGGTAAGAAACAAAAATTTGTAAACAAATGGGGGATCCCCGTTTCGGGGCACATTTTCCAAGTAATTACAGCGTTACCTAAGGAATTTGGTGAGCGGCAGGTCAGGGAGATGTCATACTACAAGTCTCTTCAACTCAAAACCCATCTCATTTCTTTTATTTGACACAATCTTGCGTGCATTGATCGGACAGGGCTTCATCTCTTCCACTGGCAGCCAAAAAGGAGGTCACAGAGTACGAATTTATAACGTGTCGTGTGATTGGTCCGCAAATTATCCCAAGACCCTTCGGATGATCCCGAGACTAAGCAATGTCTTTGCGAACCAATCACACGGCGCGTACAACAAATTCGTACTCTGTGATCTCCTTTTATTTTGGTAAATATTTTTCAAAATTCAATATATATGAAAACATATAAGGAGATAAACCTGTAACCTTTACACACTCTGAGTAATAGGATTCAGTATTTTAGATGTTACATTATTAGAGAGATAGTGAAGTGGAATTTCCACTCAATAAAACAATGCATGTTTTCTATAATGATTTGTCAGCTAAATCTGCTACCCTTATATTTTTAGGCACTGTACATTCTCATGTTGCTGGGATACATTTTTCTTCCTGTGTACATAGCATCAGGTGTAAGTATCATAAAAAAATCAAGTTTTCACACAGATGTTCAGTTAGTCACCTCTAAGTACTTAGTTTATTGGTCATGTTAGTGCAGAAGGAAAATGCGTTATGTTCTGGACTATCATTGAAGGCAAATCATGCCATTTAAAAATTTCTAGGCGATTAATAAAATTTAATTTCAGCAAATTCTGTTAGAAATGACATTTTGTGATCTTTTCTCAAGGTCATTTTGACAATGTCAAGGTCACTTGAAAAAAGTATATAATTCTTGTCCAGACCATATCTATGCAACTTGGAAACATTAGATTCTCATTCTTGATTCTAGTTTGATATTGACCTTGGTGTATGTTGTAAATATCACCCAGGGCCATTTGATAAAGGTCAACGGCTCAGGTATTGGATTTTTTATCTGGTCCATTACTTTTTATATCCATGTAATGAATATGATGTTGAAAAATGTGACCCAGTTTGAATGTGCCCTGGTGTTATTCCTGTTTGGACAGCTTTGGCATTTTTTTGTTGTAGGTTTACACCATGCCTGAGTATTTGAAGTGTCGATTTGGAGGACAAAGAATTCAGATATATATAGCTGTTCTGGCCCTCATTGTGTACATCTTTACAAAAATATCGGTAAATATGTAGTTCATTTTTCTTATGCCTCCCCCCCTCCCTAATTGATAGACCAAATGTTATCTACTCAGTATCTTAAGAACCCTTTGCTTGACACACAAGACTTGTTATACTGGTTTGCCTTAAAGAGTAAATGACCTCTATTGATTCTGAGATCACAAGATCAAGGGTGAATCTACTCAGGGCATAGGAAAATATTGTCCGATCAATATCTTGAGAAACCTTTGCTTGATAGACACCAAACTTGGTACACTAGTTTCTCCTCGGAATTAGATGTCCCCCGTTGAGTTTGAGGTCACAAGATCAAAGGTGAAAGGTCAAACTGGACATGGTAAGGTATTGTCTGCTCAGTATCTTGAAAACCCTTTGCTTGACAGACATCAAACTTGGTACAATGGTTCCCCATAAGAAGTAGATGTCTATTTTGAGGTCAAAGGTCGAACTGGACATTGTAAGATATTGTCTGTTCAATATCAAGAATTCTTTGCTTGACAGACACCAGTTTGGTACAGTGGTTCTACTAAAGGAGTAGATAACCTATGCTATTGATTTTTTAGGTCACAAGGTCAATGGTCATACTTTGGATATTATAATAAGATATTGTCTGCTAACTCTGTGTCCCTTTATCGCATAGGAAAATACAAGGTAAATCTTCAAAAATCCATTCATTGTTCTTAAGAGCAATTATATATGATTTGTCAAATAGATTTTCAAAGATCCCAAGGAAATGTAGGTTGTAGTTTAGTCAAATCGTGTCCATTGATACAGAATGGGGCTGTAGGACCTAAGGGTATGAAATTCATTTCTGAGGAAGAGATCAGGTGAGCATAATGATCCACAAGTCTCTGATTATTTCTAGTACATATATATACTTTTATAGAATGCTTTCCACATAAAAGAATTCCTTCATTTTGTAAATGAGAAATGAGGAGAAAATGATGCATTAAACTTGACCTTGCTCTATTTCCAATATGCTGTTGGTGGATTCCTGATTTGATAAAGCAAATGTTTTGTCCATGTTATGCTAAATATAGCATGATGTGTGACTTGTTCATCATCACATTGACATTTGATTTGGGAATAAACAATTAATTGTTTTACATTTACAGAACTATTACTACTTTGATATGCTATATTTTTTCCAGGCTGATTTGTATGCTGGGGCAATATTTATAGAACAGTCCATGCATTTGAATGTGTGGTGGTCCATTCTGCTCATTTTGAGTATTGCCACAATATTCACAATCACTGGTAATTATTACACTTGTACTATATATATCTTTTATATATATATGATAATCTTAGCTCTAAGGATGAATTTTGTGTTTGTGTGAAATAACGTACTGTACTATATTATATATAACAATTTTAATTGTCATGAATTGATGGAAACATGGGAGTTATGTTATTATTGACTTACAGGAGCATTAAAGGGACATGGACATGATTTGAGCTGAAAATTTTCAAATTTTATTTTTCCATTTTTAATCAGTAAGGCAATTTGTAATGGTCAGCAAAAATTTCAATGTCAGTTGTCGAGGTACATGGGAGATACAGAGCTCACAATTCTTTGTTATATAAACAAGGCTCGTGCCCTTTTTTTTGTTTACATATAAGCTAAATATACCAGTAAAAGTTTGTTTAAAGCAGATTTTTTAATATACAAGTTAATTCTGAACACAATTGAATAGTTTATAGTGTTTAGCACATTTCATTTTGTTTTAAACATGCTATTTTCTATTAAGCAATTTATATGTAAACTAAAACATGGCATGAGCCTTGTTTACATAACAAAGAATTGTGAGTGCTGTATCTCACTTATAACTCAAAAACTGATAATCAAATTTTGGTTCACCATTAGAAATGCTTTAGTTAAGCATTGTAAACAATAAGAATGGCAAAATAAAATTTTCAGCTCAATCGTGTCCATGCCCCTTTAATCTGATGTAACAAAATTATTCTGATTTGGCAAAAGGTTGAAAGTTTGTTGACACTTTTTAAAACTAGAACCCATTTCCATTAAAATTTTGAAACTGATAAATGCTTTTTAGGTCACCTGAGTAGGTCCAGGTGGCCTATTGCAATCGGTCGATGTCCGTTGTTGTGCGTTAACAATTGAACATTTTTAACCTCTTCTTCATAACTACCATTCCAATTCTTTTCAAATGCTATGAAGCATCTTGGGGACAAGGGGGACTTCAGGACTCCTGCATCCCCAGGACCTTGAGGACAGGACAAAAACTGCCAAAAATTGACCAATTTTTCAAAAATGTTCTCTACAACCACACAGGTGTAAGAAAATCATAGTGATGTAGAGAAGGAAGACCTACCAAAATTGTAAATTTTATGATCCTGGGGCAGAGGTTCTGACACCAGGGTGGGGCCAAACTTGGTATAGGTAGTATATATGTCTCTGTGTAAAACATTTAAATCATATGTCCCAATATGGATGAGCCCCAGAGGGGGTATTTATTAGTCACATTAGGACATTTGCCCTTTTCATCCTCATTTTCTTTCTGGCATAAATCCAAAATGGGCTGATTGACATTTTGATGTGATTATCAAAAAAGGGTGATTTGATTCTGTTTTATTTTTATGAATGTATTTTAGTAAGGGCAGGTAACTCTTTAGGAATAGTACTTGATGGTTCGTTTACAATAATTTGCAATGTTCAATCATAGTTTACACAGCACATTAGTTGAACAATATGATCTAAGACACACACACCCCTCCAATAATGGACACTTTCATGCCATACACTAATGACTCAAGAGATTGTCTTATTTACAATGATGTCGTGTTAAAACTCATAAAATGCGACGTAGGAGTGGGAAATCGAAAATGAGACGAGATCATTCATGCAGTAAAGTAAGATGAAATTGAGACAATACACCCCAAAAATTTCAATTACCAGCATGTAAAGTGGCAGATTTAAGCAAATGGGGTTCAGAGTAATTTTTCATAGTAATTTTGTATATGTGATGTAAAATATGTGTGTATATATCTGGACTGATTGTAGGTGGCCTAACTGCAGTTATCTGGACCGACTTCATACAGACCATTATCATGCTGATTGGAGCGCTAGTGCTGATGGGATTGAGTAAGTCTTCATTTGGAGTTGATGAATTGCAGATACAGTAAACCGACAAAAAGGACAGGAGTAGTATTGCTGAGTCAGCAACTATGTACATGTATTTTGTGAGAATGCAAGTCAGGAAGTACATCAGATTGCTGGGGGGGGGGGGGGGGGGGGGGGGGGGGGGGGACTTAAACTATTGTTTAAAAACACAACTAGAAATTTTCCTTTATTTTTGCTGTTGACATCATAATGGAATACAGTTTCAGAGACTGGACAACAATCATCAAAACAATATTAGATTGAAATTTAAAAAAAAAATTATTTAAGTTGTAAAATTTATTTAACAATTTGACATGCAACCTTACATAGTCCATCAATTCTATGCATTACAACTTATCTCCACACAGGCTTTGCTGAAGTTGGTGGATTGAACGGAATAGTGGAAAAGTATCCTCATGCCATTGCAAACACAACAAAGTACTCCAACACGACTTGTGGATTGCCTCGAAAGGATTACATGCATTTATTTCGTGATGCTTCCACTGGAGATCTACCATGGCCAGGAATCATCGGGATGTCCATCAACTCTATCTGGTACTGGTGTTCTGACCAGGTATTGTTAAATCAGCATACTGGTTTCTCAGAGTTTGGTCAGGTGACCAGGTCACAATACAATGATGCTGTTCTAGAAAACTCGATTCATTCGAATGTGAGGTTTACAGCGAATTACAAAAGACCGGTTGAGTTTTCAATTGCCTGCTGGATTGATCAATAGACTTTACAATTTGGTCAGCCAAGAATCACATTTGGTCTGAATTTAGGTCACAAAGTTACTCAAGCGTAGATTGCTTTTACAGGTAAATCTGAGTTGATTTCAGTGTCTTTTTTTCAAAGTGAACATCAATTAAATCAAATTGAATATATTTCTCTCTCAGATTTGATTACTTTAACATGTTTAATTAAAGGTACACACACACACACACACACACACACACACACACACACACACACACACACACATGATTATATTTTTCTTTCAAAAATACTTTTGATTACTTTAAGTAAAGAAAAGGGTGTATTCTCTCTCTCTCTCTCTCTCTCTCTCTTTCTCAAATACAATTTTTTTTATTGATTAACTTGAACTTTACTAAACTCTTATCAATTTCACTTTTTAAAAAAATTCATTAGACATCTCACAAAGTGTCTACATGTACATGTAGCATTCGTCTGTTTGTCAATCTATATTTGAGGTCATTCCATTCATATCACACAAAGAAAACTTCCAGAAAACTCTTCTATTGTTACTGTTTCTGACCAATAGAATTCTTGTTACTATAGCTAACCATTTAAGTTCAGACTTTCTATTCTATTTATAGTTTTTAGGGTTGGTTAGTGCACATCTACCTTTGGGAATTTTACAACACCTATTCAGCTTATAACCATGAAAAAACTAAGATGGAGAGATATTTTAACAAAGAAATTATTAACTTATACAATTAGAGAAATTCTTTTTCCTGAAATAATCAGTAAAACTGAAGTGTTAAATTATCTTATTTATGGGGTTGTCACTCACACTGAGAAAAAAAAGTTGTCAATTCTTTGTCATACCTGAGTAACTTTGTGACCTAAATTCAGACCAAATGTGATACTTTGCTAACCAAATTGTAAAGTCTGTTGATCAATCCAGCAGGCAATTGAAAACTCAACCGGTCTTTTGTAATTCGCTGTAAGATTCTTGTTAAATTTGATTTTCATTTCATGGAAGATTTTTCTGAAGCAGTGTTAGATTGTAAACCTGTGGTTCATTCACAGTGAAAACATCTGGAAATCTATTGTCTTGATTTCCTCATTTTAAATTTTTCCTTAAACTATTGCTAATTTTCAATAAATTGTCACCAAAAATGTTGCATCTGTGCAGTCACAGGATTTGATGAAAGATGAATTCACTGGATCATTTAGTCTGTTGGCCAATAGTTTTCCCATGATTAAGGACTTTAATTAATTCTGGTACATGTAATCTGAATGAAAAACTGGTAATTAAGTCTTCTAAACAAAGTTTAGAGACTTATTGTTTTTGCTCAATTCTTATCATTCATCCACTTCTTATTCTTCTTCCTCATGCCTAAAAATGTCTCTGTAACCCATCGATGAAAGTATTAGATACTCAAGGATATCATGGGCCAATGTATCCAGTTGTGCAAAAATGGTTTTGATTTCAGAGTGAAGGGGGTTAGGGTTCATTTTAGGGGGATCGAATGGGGGTGGGTCTAACATAGATCTCCATTGGGAAAAAAATCATTCCAAATTTCAACAGATATAACTTGACAGATATGATAGAGTCCTTGGGTCTTAAGAAATATAAGAAGAGACTGACAGGGCTTACAAGCTGCTATCAAGGTCAAGGAACTCCAGTGAGCTTGACCATGAACATAAAAAGTAGGATAAATTTGAACTGGGACTGATAGTGACATGGGATCTTCAGAAGCGATAAGAGGATGATAGTACCTACAAATCAGTGTCAAGGTCAAGTGACTCCAGTGACCCTGAACTTTGATGTTAAAACTAGTGTTTCTTCAGAACCAGGTCTGATAGAGACGTGGAATCTTCAGAATGATGTAAGGATGATGGTTATACCTACAAACTAGTATAAGTTAAAGTGATTCCATTGATTCCATTCCTCTTACACTTTAAAGATAAAAATGTAAATAAATATATTATTCTTCAATGATTGACAGGCATGTTGTACACTTCATTTTAATATCTCGACATGCATTTTATGCAAGGGAATTATTAATGTTCGGGGGGTAGTACGCAGAAAAGGCCCATTTTTATACAACCAGTACCAGGTATTTATTTGGGAAACTTTATAATTGGCAGATTACAATCATACCATGTTTTTAGTTAAAATGATCATAATTAATTTAAAACTTACATAGAAAAAGAATTCTATGATTTACATGTATTTTTTTAATATGATTTAGGTGATAGTTCAGAGAGCACTTGCTGGCAAGACTTTTGATCATGCTAAAGCAGGAACAATTTTGTGTGCCTTCATCAAAATCCTCCCCCTCTTCCTGTTGGTATTCCCAGGAATGATATCGAGAATATTGTTTCCAGGTATGGCATTCACTGACATTGAGATATCACTACTCGGATTATAGCAGCCAGTATACTTTATTAAAGGCATATTCTTTATACTCAAGAAACACCAAAAAAAAATTCAATTATATACTATAAATCACTTTTTATTTCACACTTTTGTGTAACTTTGCGAGGTTGCCTTGATGCGGAAGCAAATTTATTAATAATTTTGTAAATAGGCCTTATACACAATGATTAATTTAATTATTGAATGAAAAAAATTTTCCCTGATAAATAGGCAAAGTAGTGGAATTAAAGTATTGCTTAGTATAATTGATTTTCAGTATTCAGTTGTATCTGTAGTAATATAGACATGTACATGATTAGAAATAGTTATTTGAACAAAACTTTTGTTTTTGGTAACAGATATTTTAGTATTTATGTACATGAATCTTTTATTTTCACTACAAAGCAATTACCGGAGAATGTAAATTTTCTATCACTTTCCACATTTTATTGAAAATATCAAAAATAGTTAGTGGTGCATATAAAAGATATTATCATTTAAAGGCCATGAAATTTTATAAAAATCAAAACAATATAAACTGTGGATTACAGTTTAGGCAGGTAATGAAATTACAATTCGTTTTGATTGTTGTCCATTCTTTTCCTCTATAACACCTACCACAAGTCAAGAATCTCAGATTTTTACCACAACAGAAACAAATGCACTTTAGTGGACATGCATACTAATGACTTTGATTTTTGATCGATTGAAATTGACAGGTTTTTTTATTATAGAAATAAAGATCTTTTATAAATAAGTGGATTAAAAATATTTTTACACAGGATACGCTTTGTATTTACATAAAATCCGGCTCCCTAAATCGTGTTTGTAAACACGGTTTTAATCTATACCTAGAAGGAGATGAATGCACGTACATTTCACAAGACTGTAAACAAGTACCAGTAAACCGTATGCGGAGGTGGCAACACCAGGATTTCTGAATGTGCATCGATAATATTCAGCATTTTGACATAGATTATTGCTAAATCAGTTTAGGGAGCAAACACACAGAAGTATAAATTGAAATTTTTTTGTCGTAAAAGCTCTTTTCTCGGAAGCTGTCAACTTTGGTGCCATGTTGATAGCTGAGTCATAGTATGTAAACATAAATACGGCTTGTGTCTTGTTTTAAAAATGAAAAGTGTAAATGTCTCAAATACATCCTTGCATTAGTTTTTGAAATTTTGTTTTGTTGCTATGTTTTACACATCAAATACTACCATATTACTAATTAATGTCCAAGTAATTTTTTTTTATACCGAAATTGTGTCCATGCCCCTTTAAGTGAAACTGGAATTGATTGTAATTTTAGACTTTGGAAGAACTGTTAGGGAATTGTAAACTTCACTGCCCAGAAAAGCTGCAGTAATTTATGTAATTTACAGAATTTTGTAATGTATGTCTTAATCAGCAGATGATGATTTTATTCTAGCATGATGTGTGTGAAGGTTGGTATTAATTTGTTTAGAAGGTGTATTTATCTCTTGACCTGCTTGTGAAAGTTGAATTCAATGGAAACAGATTTGGAGATTTCATAGTTGCATATTTTTGCTGATTATACTTTGCATAAGGGGCTATAGTAAGAATCTAGTGAGAAATGCATGTTAAGAATATGAATTCATGAAAGGTGGGAAATTCAGCAAAAAATGAAATATTGAAATTGAAATTAATATTTCCTTGACTTTACTTTCTAGTTAACTAATATGAAATGTGTGTCTGCACTTGAACACTGGACTTTGCTCTTTGAAATTCATGAAACCTTGGAAAAAAAACTTGTAGACCCGTGTAATAGGTATGGATAAATTTTTGTCTTTTGCCTGAGAAAACCACCAAAGATATCCAATTTTTACATTTCCCAAGTATTACAATAAATTAATAGGTATCTTGAAATTTTACCTTCAGTATCTTAAACATGGATATAAGGTACGCCACAGTCCCAATTAAAATCGCTATACAGGTATAAATCATACAACTGTACCTTGACATTTACTTGTATGAATTTTATTAAATATTTTTATTTGGTTAATGGAAATTTTTAAGGATGATTATTAGGATACGAGAAGCCCTTTAACTTTTATTTCTCTGGAGGCCCAGAGTGAACTGTCTAATTGTCTCTGTGACTAATCACCTATCTCAGATTATCTGTAAACTTTTTTCACATTCAGCTGTTTTCATCAGTTGTAAGACTGAGGAAAGATAAGTTGCTAATTTTCATGGTCTAATTTACTACTTTAATATATTCTGCATGAAATTCAACACTGAATTACAATGGAGGATTGCAGAATGTCACTTTTTTAGCTCACCTGAACCGAAGGTTCAAGTGAGCTTTTCTGATCGCTTTTTGTCCGTCGTCTGTCTGTCCGTCTGTGTGTTAAACTTTTCACATTTTCGACTTCTTCTCCAGAACCACTGGGCCAATTTCAACCAAACATGGCCAAAAGCATCCTTTGGTGAAGGGCTTTCAAGTTTGTTCAAATGAAGGGCCATGTCCCTTTCAAAGGGGAGATAATCACAAAAATGCAAAAATAGGGTGGGGTCATTTAAAAATCTTCTTCTCAAGAACCACTGGGCCAGAAGAGCTGAAATTTACCTGAAAGCTTCCTGACATATTGCAGATTCAAGTTTGTTCAAATCATGGCCCCCGGTGGTAGGATGGGGCCACAAGGGGGGATCAAAGTTTTACATACAAATATATAGGGAAAAACTTTAAAAATCTTCTTCTCAAGAACCACTAAGCCAGAAAAGCTGAGATTTTACATGAAAGCTTTCTGACATAATGCAGATTCAAGTTTGTTCAAATCATGGGCTCCGGGGGTTGGATGGGGCCACAATAGGGGATCAAAGTTTTACATACAAATATATAGGAAAAATCTTTAAAAATCTTCTCAAGAACCACTGAGCCAGAAAAGCTGATTTTTACATGAAAACTTTCTGACATAGTGCAGATTCAAGTTTGTTCAAATCATGGCCCCCGGGGATAGGATGGGGCCCCAAGGGGGGATCAAAGTTTTGCACACAAATATATAGGGAAAAACTTTTAAAATCTTCTTCTCAAGAACCACTAAGCCAGAAAAGCTGAGATTTACATGAAAGCTTCCTGACATAATGCAGATTCAAATTTGTTCAAATCATGGGCCCCGGGGGTTGGATGGGGCCACAATAGGGAATCAAAGTTTTATATACAAATATATAGTTAAAATCTTTTTCTCAATAACCACTGAGTCAGAAAAGCTGATATTTACAAGAAAACTTTCTGACATAGTGCAGATTCAAGTTTGTTCAAATCATGGCCCCCGGGGGGTAGGATGGGGCCACAAGTTGGGGGGGGGGTGTCAAAGTTTTACATACAAATATAGGAAAAAGCTTTAAAAATCTTCTTCTCAAGAACCATTGGGCCAAAGAAGTTGACATTAACATGAAAGCTTTCTGACATAGTGTAGATTCAAGTTTGCAAAGGGTAGTTAGGGCCATAATAGGGACTAAGGTTTTACATGCAAATATATATGGAAAGTCTTCAGATATGGACCAAGGTGACTCAGGTGAGCGATGTGGCCCATGGGCCTCTTGTTTTTTCAACCACAAGATTAAGACTCCCTGAACCAGTACATTTTTGTCTGACTATTTAAATTTGAACACCCCCCCCCCCCCCCCCATGAAATAATTTTACAGTGTTTGAAAATTGATTGGGTCCACTTATAATAATTATCTTAAGAAATTGAAGTAAAGTTATCCAAATAATTCCTTACCCATAGTGAAAGGGTGGAGCCACTTTAGTGGGTAAACAAAACCATACCACCAATCATTATTTTTTCCAAGAACAGTACGTACACCATTGATTTATAACCAATATACATTCTCATGTGGAAAGTGAACCGCAATATTGAAAGCTTTATTTCAATTTATGGAAAAATCCACTTTCCTAGGAGCAACCAACCTGCCATACAATTTGTGGAATTTTGTTTACATGTAGGTCTAATTGAAAATATCAACATTAAAATATTTCAAGTGAGCCTTGTAACCCATTATCATTTTATAATTATAGTTTTTAAAAAAGGGCTTTTGGATGTGGTACCTCCCCAATGATTTTAATGCATTTGCAAATCATGCCAAATATATTTTTTTCATAAGTCTAGATTCCATTGATACAAGATGTAGTAAATTTGCACGTTTCAGACATTTCATTTTAAACACATCTAATTTTGAGTAATGAGTAGTTGACTCATTTTTTAACCAAGGCAGACAAAGAGTAAAACTAATGCTAGTCTAATTGTATACGTGTGTAACAGTACTGAAGCATGTGTTCGTATCTTCTTGTTCATGTTCACTAACATCACATTTACTGTTCATTTCTCTCATCAGTTTCATTTTAAAACTTAGGATTTTATTTTCCCCCTTGCAGCAGAGTCAGAGAGAAGAGATTTGAATATTACACTGTATGCATGTTTTTGTGTAAATTGCTAAACAAGACACATAATACAACATACATTGATTTGGCTTTTTTTGGCGGACTCGAGCAATCAGTTCAATTTAGAAATACTGATCAAAATTTGTCCAATGTTGGTTATGTCTTTCACTTTTTTAAACTCAGGTGACCTATTGCAATTGATCGATCAGAATCTGTCTTGTTGTGTGTTGTCCATTGTGCGTTAACAATTGAACCCTTATAACTTCTTGATAACTACCATTCCTATTCTTTTCAAATTTAGTATTAAGCACTTTTGGTACGAGTGGACATGAATTGTAAATTTCAGGACTCCTCCACTCCTGGGACGTTAAGGGCAGAGGGAAAACTGCCAAAGATTGACCACTTTTCAAAAATTCTCTTCTCTACAACTGCACATGTGTAAGAAAAACTATGCATAGTCATGTAGAGCAGGAAGGCCTCTACCAAAATTGTATGATCCCAGGGGTAGAGGTTCTGACTCCAGGGTAGGGCCAAACTTGGTACATGTATGTAGTGTGTATTTGTAAAACATTTAAATAACATCTTCTTTAGTGCTATGGATACTAAATTGAAATTAAATGGATATTTCTATCAATTATGATCTATGAAGTTCATCTGTATTTGCTGGAAGGAGAATGGTAAGAAAATGTTGTATAAAATTTGATAGCCAAGTCATTTAAGGGGACAAACTCGGGCCCTTACTATAGAAAGCCCTTAATGGGCGCTGTGGTACATTATTGATTTGGAAAATAAGATTTCTATTTGAATAAAATTTAAATGTAAATCAATGAAGTTTTTGTATGTTCATTTGAAATTGTTCTATGTACATTACAAATTTCAATTGTTTCCTATGATATGGCACCTTTTGTGAAATTGAGGACAGTCCTGACAGTATGAAAGGTGAAGATAACAAACAGTGATCAATCTCATAACTCCTATAAGCAATACAAAACAGATAGTTGGGCAAACACGGACCCCTGGACACACCAGAGGTGGGATCAGGTGCCTAGGAGGAGTAAGTATACCCTGTTGACTGGTCACACCCATTGTGAGCCCTATATCCTGATCAGGTAAACAGAGTTATCCATAGTCAGAATTAGTGTGCCAAGAATGGCCTAACAATCGGTACGAGACAAGTCAGACAGCATTTGACCCAATGATAGGTTGTATTGGCAAACTAGATTGTTGCAACGACTGTGAAGAATCAAATAGTTGAATTTGAATTTTGGCAGAATATGTGGATTATGCTTTCTGAAATCAGAAATTTTGTTTAATACAGATATTAAAAAAAGTGCAAGAATATTCTCATATGTATGTCACAGATATTGGAATAGCACTTTTGCTTCTTGAGCATTTGTCAATGAAATAACAGGGTACAAATATGTCTGTCTACATTCTATAAATCCTAGGTGTGAGGCAAAGAAAAAAGACCCAATAGTGTTAATGGCCTATGGGCTTTCTGTAGATCATTTAGATTAATTGCAGTTTATCATAAAAGTGTACAATGGGCCTTGGTGTAGTGTGGGTCTACTACAGTAAGGTAGGATGACTATTAGGGGTTCAAAGCTTACCAGTCACAACATTATAAAACCAAGTTGATTCAGGTGAGTGAAGTGAATCATGAGCCTGTTGTTGAAGTAATAGCCGACATTGGCATTGAATGGTATGGTTGTCAAATAAGTTTATGTCATCTGATTAGCTTCAAAATAAGTCCAAATGTTTCCCTGGTAACTGAAACTGCAGTATCCACATCTTTTTGGGGCACTTTATAGAGGTTTGGCATAGATATATCCAAATTTCTATCTCTAGTCCTAAGTAGCTTACCATACATATGATTTGTAAGGAGGTATGGGAGTATACCTCAAAGAATATATTCGATAATTTAAAAAAACAGGCTTATTCTCTAGAACTAAATGTGAGCATGCACAGATGGTCAAATGGTATAGCATTCTGCATGATTCAGTTAAATACCAAGTCAAATGGAATATGCATGAACCCACATGCATAAAATGATTGTCATATATATAAGATTCCACCTGTATATATGTGTTGTGTTGTCTTGCTATTTATTCATAAGCTGTACGAGCTCTGGGGTATGGAAATACATGTGTGGATTGTTAGAAATTTTCTAATAGAGTACATGTATTTGCTATAGATGGTTAAAAACACCATGGACAATGAAAATGGACCCTACAGAAATCATTTAATATTGAAATATGTATAATGATGAATTTAAAACTTGTCATAGTAATTTGATATTTCTAGGGTGGACTCCGTCTCTTTTGACTGAGTTTGACTAAACATTCTTCATCAGTATGTCTTGTGAAGGTGTTCTAATGTATTTATATAACTTCTAGCTAGGGAAGAAAATGTGACTGAATAAACTTTGTTTTATTAGCCATTGAGAAGAAGTGAAGCAATGATACATAGCTCTGAGACACAGTGGTGCAGAGCACTGGTGTCATTTATAGTGTAGATTATCAGTATTCGTTCTTGCAGTACTTTTGTACATGTAATGTGGTTCATTTTTATTTTCAGTTACTACATATTATTCTTTCTTTACTGAGGTTCATGTCCATTTTGAGTAATTGCAAATATTTTTTTCGTATTATAATGATACATATCCATTTTTTGTTACCAGCATTATTTCTTAATCTAGTTGAACTGTTCATATCCATTTTGGATAGGCAGTATTCTTTCTTATCATGGTTGATGTTAATTTTGGTTACTCATATTTGTTCATTGCCAGTATTCTTTTTTACTGTTGTTTATATAAAATTTTTGGTAACTAATATTCTTTGATAGTGCAACAAGGAATTGTGTAGTTGGCAGAGTTCATAAAAAGATTTCAGGCTTGAGTCCCGAGTCATTATGTCAATTTTCCTCCCCTCTTATAATTAGCATGATTATTAGATTCCCTTAATGGTTCCTGTCAGTTTTAAAGGAATCTTTCAAAACATTAACTTGATGACTTAATATGATTTCCTTAATATGGAGCTATGGAAAATAGATGTGCTCTAGCATAGTATTGTGTGGGGGTTTTAACTCAAAGAGACTGTACATGCATGACGACCGCCCCTTGACCTTTTACCCTTGATGAATAAGATGACGGTCAAATTATACACACACACACACCCGCAACAAGTTGGGGGGGGGGGGGGGGGGGGGTATACTGGAATCGGGTTGTCCGTCTGTCCGTCCGTCTGTAGACGCAATGGTTTCCGGGCTCTAAAGCATTATCCTTTCCACCTACCGTCACCATATCATATATATGGACTACCCATGGGATGAAGATGTTCCCTATCGATTTTGGGGTCAAAGGTCAAGCGCACTGGACATCGAAGTAGCAATATGGTTTCCGGGCTCTAAAGTGTTATCCTTTCCACCTACAGTCACCATATCATACATATGGACTACCCATGGGATGAAGATGTTCCCTATCGATTTTGGGGTCAAAAGGTCAAAGGTCAAGCGCACTGGACATCGAAGTAGCAATATGGTTTCCGGGCTCTAAAGCGTTATCCTTTCCACCTACAGTCACCATATCATACATATGGACTACCCATGGGATGAAGATGTTCCCTATCGATTTTGGGGTCAAAAGGTCAAAGGTCAAGCGCACTGGACATCGAAGTAGCAATATGGTTTCCGGGCTCTAAAGCGTTATCCTTTCCACCTACAGTCACCATATCATACATATGGACTACCCATGGGATGAAGATGTTCCCTATTGATTTTGGGGTCAAAGGTCAAGCGCACTGGACATCGAAGTAGCAATATGGTTCGGTTTTTCATGCCATTTGTTTTTTACACTCAGAAAAGAGGTAGTTTATACCTATTACCAACACCCTTTGGGAGATTGGGGTAAGCGGGGGGTATTTTTAGTGAGCATTGCTCACAGTACCTCTTGTTTAAAATGTTTCTTGATTTTTTTTTTGTTTTTTTTTTAAAAAATAATGATGTATGTTCAATTTCATTTTACATGTATTTATTGCAATAAGTTATATTTCAATCCAATATATCAAATTGTAAAAACAAATTCTTAATTATTATCTTTAACATATCTAATAAAATGGATTTTGTTTCAGGGAATCTTTTTACATGATTATACATTGTATCTTTAATCTTTCAGTTTAAAATGAAGAGGAATCATGTCTGCATGAAACAGATTTGGGATAATCTCTGGGCTATATTAATAGGATCAGTATGTCATTAATGTGACATTCTCCAACCATGAAACATGTCATTTTATCACCTTAGATTAAATTACAACTAATGAGATAAGACAATAAGGAATGCACTTGGAATTATAGCACAATAGATTTGCTTTGGCTGTAATTTCAGTGCTCAGTGCATGCAGGAGAGTAGCTGCAATGGTGTAGACTTAGAATTTTGTTTTTTAATCTGACGTTCTCCAAAAAAAGAAGTTGTAGAGGGCTATATTGCAGCTAGCAGGAGAGTTGAGGCAGCGAGGAAAAAAAAACCATATTCAAACTGTCTAGTATTATTCAGAGGAAGTAGACTTTGAAAAAGTCTTAAATTGTCTTCAATAGGCATGAATTGCTCAGAGTGTATAATGTGCCAAAAATAAAACTGACACTTCAAGCCAACATACTTTGTGAAGTGTGTTAGTGGCTCATGATAAGTATGCCAAAGTGAAGCATCGCAGTTCATACCCTTATGTATTTTCAAAAATAAATTTTTATTTTTAGCTGAGTTGCATAGCAAATCTCGGCTTTTAAATTGGCGAAGGATGGGTAGGCGGGCGGACAGCGTCCACAATTAACTTGTCTGGTCTCTAACTTTCATACTTTTTGGTGCATCTTTGTGAGACTTGCATAACGTGATCACATCCAAAAGAGGAAAGTTCCTATTTATTTTGAGGTCCAAAGGTCAAGGTCACTTTGTCACTAAATGCCATAGATTTGAGCTTGTCCAGTCTCTAACTTTCATACTACTTGGTGCGTCTTTGTCAGACTTACTTATTTTGATCACATCCAAAAGAGGAAGGTTCCTATTTATTTTGAGGCGAAAGGTCAAGGTCTCTTTTTCACTATGTACTGTAGATTTGAACTTACCTCTAACTTTTATACATGTACTTGCTGGTGCATGTTTATCAGACTTCAAATCCTGATGACATTCAAGATTCATGTTGCTTTTGAAATCCAAAGGTCAAAGATGAAGGTCATTATCACACTTAATACCTATTGCGGCCATTCAAAGCTTCATACTTATAAACTATATTAAATACGTGCATGTTTTTACTTCATGAATGCAAGCGTGCATAATTTTCCAAACTGCAACTTGGCCATACGCATCTTTGATGCGTTTTAGCGATTTTTATTTTTTATATTTACATTTTATGTTCATTTCTATCGGAATTCCCAGTTCATCAAGATTCATATGCACAATGTTTACATCTGACTGCATCACATGAGGAAATTGCTATTATTACAATTGGTAACGATGTCAACGGCAAAAGCACTTGAAATGTAAATATTGCATGATTAATGATGATGTCATTACAAATGACACATGTTCTTTTGAACACTCTAGATTAAAAAATTAAAGTACAATTTTCTAGTTGTGAATCTACTATGGGTATCGTATAAATCTACTATGGGTATCGTATACTAACCATTTCGTCACTTGATCATGTAAGAATTGATATTGATTGAATAGTGCCATATTCTTTGCCATTTGGTTTGTCTGATAATTCGATGGATACTAATTAAGTGCTGCACTTTTGTAAATTTTGTATTATGTAAAAATATTTACACAAAGAAGTTGAACTTTCTCGGAATGTACATAATTCAATATCCTTTTTCATTCAGGCGTGTGGCATTTACACTCCAGTTATTTATACTGATTGTTATACCTGACCTTTTTAGGGCAATGACAAATCTAGAAGAAGTTAACGTTGTCTTAACTCTCCTGCACAAATTTAGAATACTGGGGTTATGTGCTGTACGCAAGCGTAGTACACTGCCAACACCAAGGGATTTATTTTTGAATGTCGGAGTTACATATATAGATGTATTGTTTTAATGCATTTTCATAAAAAATGTTAGCCATATTTTCTAATTCGTATTTGAAGACAATAAACATTACACAGATTCCGGAGAAAGATTTTTTAAAATATTCATTTTGAAGGCAAACTTTGCCTAACACCTTCATATATCGCAGTGACTTTTTGTATTTGGTGGTACTCTTAAATAATGACAGTATGTTCTGGTCAGAATGAGAAAAATATGCAAATTTGAGTGTCTGATTGAGGGACCAGATAATAATGCTTATACATGTATATGTACATTTAACAATCATTAGGCAGTATATAGGTGTATGATATTCAATTAATCCAACTGCATATCTGTTAAAATGATCATTTTTTTCTTCTTATGCAACTAAATTATTATTACTGGGGTCAGAACACAGGCTTTCTATCACCTGGAGACTTTTGGTATTTATGATAAGGAAAGGCTTATTGCGTCTTTCAGCGGTTGCCGGGCTATTTTGATGATGTGAAATATTAGTAATTTTCTATTCTATTCAAATCAATGAATACCGGATAATTGATCTACATCACCATTTTTTGTTGCAAAATTATGTGTACTTCTTAGATAGTAGAGAATCAGTTAAATAATTTGACCTATTTTTATATACTTGAAACCGCCAGGGTTGGGGTCCATTTCGTGATCCTTACTCATTCCCAGCTCTATGTGTCGAGGGTTTCGGAAGGCTTGTGGGTCAGAGGTATTGTGAATTACAGTGGTACATGTAATGGCATAAATCATAAGAAATTTAGTTTTTAAATAATGCACTTTATAAAGACTATATTCCCTTTTAAGGATGCTTCAACGAAGTTAATTTTCTTACTGAATTGTTTTTGTGATTTGTCTTTAGCATTTGTAGGATCTAGCTGAACAAATTTGTGTTTTGTGTTCTGACCTATTAAATTGTAATGAGTGAGAAATGAAATGATTTGATAGAGAAAATGAATTAATAGTTGAAAATTGCATGGATGTTGGAAAATATGTAATTGTGTTTTGTCATGGATTCTCTGAACATGCCTTGCATAATTAATGACTGGCTAATATATGTATCAATCTTTTTTGCCAGGATGATATGCAAAACAATTGATGTAGGTGTCAGGGACCAGAATTTTTTTAGATGAGCGAGTATTTTTTATGATATAATTCAAACTTTGGTGCTAAAATATGTGCACAGTTTTCTGGAGATTACGACATCTGTACTATGCAAATAAACAAGCTGGTAGGAAGTTGCACGGAGAGTCTATGGAAAACTTTTATGTATTTGCCAACATCTGTGTTTGATATAAATCTAAAGTCACCTTTCCTTTGTTCTACAGACACTGTTGGCTGTGCTGATCCAGAAGTCTGTATGTCTGTCTGTGGAAGTGAGACCGGCTGTAGTAACATTGCTTATCCCACTCTGGTCATAAATCTTATGCCAACAGGTTAGTGAAGGAACATAGGTTTGTTCTTTATATGTAATAGGATTTCATATACTCTCTTTATTACCTATATATATACTACTTTATGAAAAAAGTATATATATATAGAATGCTAACTGGTCATTTATAATAATTATGTGATGTATAATATGTGAAGTAGTGGTTAGTTAACATGTGAATGTTTTGTAAATCTCGCCTAGTAGATTTAGTAAATGATTATTAACTCTCAAGTTCTGTATTACAGCAACACATCTGATATTGCATTTGTACTACTACTGATGAAAGATTTATATTATTATATCTAGTAAAAGGTAAAACAGTAAAGGTTTTGGCTGAGTTCTTGGGCATCTTGAGCCTTTAAAACATGAGAGGCAACATACAAGTTCTTTATTCAGAACAAAACAAATTTGCCTGTAACCTAGTCAACAAGTGCAGAAAAGTTCCGCAGATTTGAGGAGTAGCGCTGACTTGTAAACATGACCTAACTGACTTGAAAATGTACATTTGGTTAAATACAACTGACTGTAAGACAAGGTACTAATCATCGTTTCTGAGATGCCTCCCTCCCCACAAACCCTTTGCCTTTCATTATATACGAAAATTGGGATTGTCTATGTTGCATGATATTTCTGGATACTTGGATTTGCCCAATGAAAAAGCTCTTAATTCATATGAGAGTTTGTCAAATTTAAACACAGGTTTAAAGTTGATGATTTGAAGAACATTCATTGCAAAGAAATAGAGGCAATTGTGAATGGAATCTCAACTTTAAAAATTCACTTTAAATGCAAGATAATAAAATTGCAAGATAATATAAAAATGAAAAATAGTAAAAATGCAAGATAGTATAAAAATGCAAGATAATAAAAATGCAAGATAGTAAAATTGCAAGATAAGAAAAATTCAAGATGCCAATCATTAGTGAGGAAAATTGTGTATCACAACTATATAGATAGATGTTAGCCAATCATTAATGAGGAGATGTGTGTATCACAACTATAGATAGCTTGTTAGCCAATCATTAGTGAGGAGATGTGTGTATCACAACTATAGATAGCTTGTTAGCCAATCATTAGTGAGGAGATGTGTGTATCACAACTATAGATAGCTTGATAGCCAATCATTAGTGAGGAGATGTGTGTATCACAATTATAGAAAGCTTGATAGCCTTTCATTAGTGAGATTTATTTGTAAGCCAATCATTAGTGAGATTTATGTACCACAACTATAGATAGCTTGATAGCCAATCATTAGTGAGGAGATGTGTGTATCACAACTATATATAACTTGATAGCCAATCATTAGTGAGATTTATGTACCACAACTATAGATAGCTTGATAGCCAATCATTAGTGAGATTTATTTGTTAGCCAATCATTAGTGAGGAGAGTTGTGTATAACAGTGACAGTATTAATATTCTTTTTTATGAAATCTTTTTGTATGTATTTTCTGTAGTTTAATCACAATTTTGTGTAAGCCAGTGCTAGAATTCATATTCTTTTAATTAAACGAATATTATAATTACTGGTTTTTTGTTTTTTTTTACACTGTTTTAGATATGTTCAATTTTTAATTGTAGTTTATTGTTGTTTTAATGTAAAGCACTTAGAGTAATTTTTTTTTATTATATAATGCGCTATATAAATACTTTAAATAATAATAACAAACCCTTGTTCTACTCTTTATATACTAGAGATTTTCTACATACATGAAAAATTTATATTCTTGTTTATTCATGAGAAGGCTTTGTCTTGAAATCAGGAGTCTAACCTTTCTTGATATGATTTCTATAGAACTAAGTCCTTCAGAATATAGCACTTGCTATTTTACATTCTTGCAATGGATGGTGATTTCACCGTGTTGAGAACTTGAGTAAGATAAAGGAATCTGCAGGTAGTTTAAAGCGCAAAGGAGATGTGTTTTTTTGTATTAAGTCATCTCCTTTTTTATGCGCCTGTCTTTAGACAGGACGTATTATGGTACAGCGATGTCTGTACGTCTTTCTGTCCGTCCGTCCGTTCGAGGTTTTCTCTTTGTAATTTCATTTCCCTTTCACATATCATGCTGAAACTTGCTGTGTAGCTTCTTTGTGGGTCACTCTAGATCATACTGCAATTTTGATCCATTTCGACCTTTTTTCCAGGAGTTTTGCCCCTTTATTTGGAAATAATTATTATATGGAGGGTACATAATTTGTCCACCCTACTCCTCCCACAGTTTTCAAGTGAGAGCCTTCTTATTTTGCGGAGTGTTTGTATGGGTATTGAAGATGTGCATGTGGGATGGATTTTGATTTTCTACAATTTTTGAGAAAATTACAGGTTGTTGAACTTGGTCTATTTGGAAATTAATATTCTATGGAGGATACATAATTTCCTCCCACAGTTTTCAAGTGAGGACCATCTTATTTTGTGGAGTGTTTGTATGCATGGTATTGAAAATGTGCATCTGGGGAAGGATTTTGATTTCCTTCCATTTTTTTTTACGCCCGTCGAAGACGGGACGTATTATGGTATGGCGTCGTCCGTCTGTCTGTCCGGACCTTGTGGGCAGGATACAGACTGAACCATAAGCCCTAGGACTTTACAACTTGGTACATTTGATCACCATGATGAGAAGAAGATGCCTATTGTTTTTCAAGGTCAAAGGTCAAGGTCGTAGTATCACTTATTAGGAAAACCTTGTGGGCAGGATACAAACCGAACCGTAAGCTCCAGGATATTATAACTTGGTATATTTGATCACCATGATGAGAAGAAGATGCCTATTGTTTTTCAAGGTCAAAGGTCAAGGTCGTAGTATCACTTTTTAGGAAAACCTTGTGGGCAGGATACAAACTGAACCGTATGCTCCAGGATATTATAACTTGGTATATTTGATCATCATGATGAGAGGAAGGTGCCTATTGTTTTTCAAGGTCAAAGGTCAAGGTTGTAGTATCACTTATTAGGAAAACCTTGTGGGCAGGATACAAACCGAACCGTTAGCATATTTATGAAGTAGCGCATTCTAAGGCTGTCCCTCTTTATATCTTGATATCCATTTCTACAAGCATAATAATGAATTAGCTCACAGAGGACAGTGCTAACTTCACTAAAATATGAATCCCACTAAAATATGTTTTCCTTGAGCAAAATCTACGGGCGTATTATGCCACGTTGGTGTTGCTCTTGTTGAAAAAATTACAAGTTGTTGAACTTGGTCCATTTGGAGGAAATCTAGATTTTTAAGTTAGACCCTTTGTTCATATGAAAGTTTGTCACAGCCTCAAGATGGCTGATAATACCTGAAGCAAAGTAATACAAATTATAGCACAAGAAAAACACCCTATGTAAGCATTTCACATGCGTATTATGTACCGTTTGCGGTACTCTTGTTATACCATAAAACAGTGGGTTGTTTAGTGTTCCAAAAATCAGATACTCTTAAATACCATTAGTCTTCAAACACGAATTACAAACTGTGTTGTCTCACAGGTGCCCGAGGAATGATGCTGGCCGTGATGATGGCAGCCCTGATGTCATCTCTCACCTCCATCTTTAACAGTAGCAGTACAATCTTTGCTATGGACATCTGGACCAGGATCAGGAAGCAGGCCTCAGAGTTGGAGATCATGATTGTGGGAAGGTTATTACACCTGTGAATTCTGCTTCTGTGTTGCATTTCTATAGATTGAAACATACAAATCAAAGCACTTGCATTGATGACAGTAAATCAGTTACATACATTTACAGGAGAGACTTGGTTAGAGTAGCAACACTTTCAGAGAATTGATGTGTTCCCTTAAATCAGGTCTCATTTCACAAGGGTTTTGTTTCTTACTTTCACAAGAGCACAAACTTGTAAAAAAAAAAATAAAAAAAAAAAAATTGTTTTTTATTGTGATATATTTTGTTGCTCATTTTTATTGGGATATCAATCACTCGCAAAAGCTTTCGCAACAAGTATGAATTGACCATGCTGACCTTGTGGTAATTAAGGTATTCAGTGGATAATGAAAGATGAACAATTTTGAATTATTTAAATCAAGATAAATGTTTATGGTGATGAAAGTGAAATAGATTAAATTCACATGGCTAGTAAATTTATTTTAGAAGCCGATCTTTTTTCACTCTTTTTTATTTGGGGGGGGGGGGGGAGTAATTCGCCCTTGATGAAATGAGAAAAATTTATATTTCTAAAAACTTCTACTGTAAATAATTAATTTTATTTCATATTTTTATGAAGAGAAAGTATACAGGTGTATAACGTTTTACCAAGAGATTTATAGAAGATCTACCGGTACTTCAATTTAAAATTCATGGTGAAATAAATCGAGCTGTAATCAAAATTTGTGAATGCCTGTGCTGTATTATTTTTATTTGATAAACTCTTCAAACTGATTCCATGATATCAAAAATAACACCATCTGTTTATTAGATATGATAATTGGTATAAATTGAACACTTTAAGTCATGTGAAAATGTCCACATATATTGCACATTTCTCATTTATTATTTTGACATTTGACATTTTCAGCTTCTCAGAGACTACAAAAATTATGATTAACCCGAATTGGTTTGTGCAGCAACTTTAAGGGTAAAGGGAACAAAAATTGTGTCCTTGCCTCCTTGGGGCCTTTGGTGGGACCAGAACATCTGAAAATAGTATTCTCTGTAAGGATCTTGTTTCTGTATTGCCTCTTACAGACAAACTGAGTTTGTAATATTTGAAACCCGAGGGTGGGCTTTCTTAATCATGTAGAGAAAATGCATTAAATCTTTACATATCTTCTTTCTTAAACATTTAACAGTCAAATTTGAGGCATAACATTACTGAACATGGAGGACTCGTATCAAAATTTTGAAATTCGTGACTCCTTGGTCATGAGTTCATTATAAGGCTTCAGGGTAAGTTTTGTATAAATGAAATTCAATTCCTTAAAATATCTGTACTCCTGAACCTTTGGAAGACAAACTGGGTTAAAAATGTCAATAGTTTTAACTGCCATAAGTCATATGTATAACAAATTATTTCATTGTTATGATGCAAGATTTAATTTGTCATTTTTGTTTCATTTAATGTGTTTAAATGATAAGAGTAGATTTATCTCCTGTGATGTTTTTTTATTTTGTAAATTTGTTTCAGACTGTTTGTCTTGGTTTTGGTGGTAGTCAGTATTGTCTGGATTCCTGTAATCCAGGCCTCTCAAGGGAGTGAACTCTTTGTCTACATCCAGGAAGTATCCAGCTTCATGCAGCCTCCCATCTGCTGCATTTTCTTGTTAGGCTTGTTCTGGGAAAGATTAAACGAAGCAGTGAGTCACCTTTGTCATCAGTAGTCAGACCGTTAGTTAAACTATATGTACCAATGATGAATGAGGTATTGATTTTAGCCAGCAATAGTTATCAAAATCTCTTTGGTATGTTTTAAATGACTTCTTTGTTTGATGTGTAATCCTGCCAACTTCTCATCAAATGCCATGTCACAAGTTTCTTTTCACTTGTAACTCAATCTTTTCGGTGTTTGTGTATAAATTAAGATCATCGTCTGAAGAGCATGGTTTGTCGGGAATAGCCTGATAATCCTTGTCATCGTAACGATAAAAACAAACAATTTTGAACTCTTCCATGTGTTCATTTTGTTTAGACTGTTGTCTTGAATCACCTGTAAAAGGCTCAGTATTTCACAATTTTGTGACACCTTGTGTCAATTATATTGTGTGCCATTACTAGAACTCTTTAAAACTGTATCATGCATGGTGGCACTGTAAACTGAAAGTGTAGTAGTCTGTGACTTGCCTGATTTTATATGCACTGGAGATCGAAGATCGGGGGGCATATTGTTTTTGTCCTGTCTTTCATTCTGTCAAACTTTAACCTTGCTAATAACTTTTTAACAGTAAGTGCTAGAGCTTTGATATTGTACATGAGTATTTCTTGTGACAAGACCTTTCCATGGGTACCAAACTTTTGGTCCTATGACCTTGACCTTGGAGTATGACCTACTTTTTGAAAACTTTAACCTTGCTAATAACTTTTGAATAGCTAGAGCTTTGATATTTCACATGAGTATTCCTTTTGACAAGACCCTTCCATGGGTACAAACATTTTTGACCCTGTGACCTTGACCTTGGGAGTTTGACCTACTTTTTTGAAAACTTTAACCTTGCTAATAACTTTTGAACAGTAAGTGCTAAAGCTTTGATATTTCACATGAGTATTCCTTGTGACAAGATCTGTCCGTGGATACTAATTTTTTTTTTACCCTGTGACCTTGACTGGTGTTTGACCTACTTTTAGATTATATGACATTGGTCATAACTTCTAAATGGTAAATATTTGAGCTTTCATATTGTACATAAGCATTTCTTGTGACAAGATCTTTCTACTGGTACCAAAAGATTTGGCCATTATTGGAGGCATTTGTGTTTCACAAACAAATCTTGTTTGGACACGTTTTTCACTGGGGCTTTCCTTTTCCTTTAAAAGTCTGAGGGCTTCAAAAGTTCTTAGATGAGTCCAAATTCTCCAAAAGGACTACAAAATTAGTGCCTGTCATTTTGTTAGTCTCGAACACGTACTACACAATCAACTTGAGATCAATTCTTTCACAATGTATGTAAAACAAGACCACATTTTGTAACATTGGCAGTTCACAGTTCAATGATCTTGCAGTTGTGCAATGACATTCACATAATGTCGGATATTTAGATCATCACTAGCTGCAGATCTGTAGCTCACTGAGAAAATAATTGGTAGAGATCAATATTTTCCCAGAGAGCTACAGATCTGTAGCTGAATCGTCACAAAATCTTAGTGGCATTCATTGTATCTTTATAAGCTGAGGAGATTTACTTCTTTATACAAGCTGATTATTTTCTCTCAAACTTTCAAAGGTGTAACCATGTAGCCATGGTACATTCGGATTTATTGCATATAAAATGAAAAAAGTGGGAAGTTGTGAGAATATTTCCTTGCCAAATTTCTAAATGTTCACTACAATTTTCTGATTGATGCTAAAGTAGAAGGTATTTTGTGATTTAAGGGTGCTTTCTTTGGACTGGTGATTGGGATGGTGATCGGAATTATCCGGTTCATTGTGGAGTATTCATACAATGTGCCTAACTGTGTGGAGAACCTGCCAGATCCCCGGCCATCCATCGTCAAGGACTTCCACTATCTCTACTTCTCCTCCTTCCTGTTTGTAGTCACAGGGATGGTGGCCATTGGAATCAGCCTTCTGACCAAACCCATCGACAAAAGATGTGTAAGAATCATTAGATCAGTGCTCAGACTTTTTTTTTATGAAACTGTATAAAGTTATGCAATATGTCCAAACTTTGCATGGAGGTACTAGTCAGAACGGTGTTTGGATTAATCATAGACATGTACATTGTACTCATGATACTTGTATGATGCTTCAGCTTTTCAGTGTTCTTACCTATGTTATCATTTAAGCTGTGAACGGTTTTACTGAGACTGTTCATGTGTCCATTATCTGTAAAGGTTAAGTGAAGGATTAAATCACTCAGTAATGACACTGCGGGAAATTTAACTTCAATATTTAATGTTAACTCTGTAAAACATAGCAACAAAGCATAATGAGATATTTTTGAGGAAATGTGGAGTGGTGACACAGACCCGCACCTAAGTTTGACTTTGGTTTCTTTTTGGTCTAAGCTGATTGACTTATACTGGTATTAGTTAGAATTAGCAACTTGTATATTGAAAGATCATCTCTGTATGGTTTTATTAGGTCACCTGAGTAAACTCAGGGGTCACCTATGCAAATTTGTTTGTGCCATCGTTGTGCATTAACAATTGAACCTTTTTAACTTCTTCTTGATAACTACCTTTCCAATGCCTTTCAAAGTAGGTATGAAGCATCTTTGAGACAAAGGGGGCATAAATTGTAAATTTCAGAATTCGTGCACCCCTGGGGCCTTAGGGGTGGGGCAAAAACTCCCAAATGTTGACCAATATTCAAAAATCTTCTCTACAACTGCACATGTATAAGAAAATCTAAATGCATAGTGATGTAGAGTAGGAAGGCTTCTACGAAAATTGTAAATTTCATGATCCCCAGGGTGGAGCCAAACTTGGTATATAGTATTTATGTGTAAAACATTTAAATGGCATCTTTAATGCTATTGATACCAACTTGAAACTCAATAGATATATAGAAGAAGTAGGTAGTCCTTTATCAAAATTGAAAATTTCATGATCTTAGGAGGCAAGGGTTTTGGTTCCAGGGTGGAGCCAAAATTATTACAGTGATTATTGTCTTTATCATTTGAAAAACTTTTTAAGTTTGCTGATACATTTAGGAAAAGCAGAAAAGGGTGTACCAAAATTGTGAATTTTGCATCCTCAGGGTTTGCCTCTAGGATGGGTCTAAATTAGTCATATTGTGTTAATGTTATATTATGTAAACAGTGGCAGATTTAAAGGTGTTTGGAGGGGTTCGGAACTCTACCCACCCCGCTCTTCTTCTTTCTTTCTTTTTTGAATCAACAAGTCAAGTTTTTGTTGAAATTCTATTAAAAATGTAGTGACTATTAATATAAGGAAGAAGGAACAAGAATTTAAGTCTAAAAGGCAATAAAATACACTATTTTAAATCAATCTTTTTAAAATTAACCCCCTCCCCCTTCAGACCTAAAAAAAACAACAACACCACAGTGAAGTCTAGATCTGCCAATGGTACAGCCTTTTTCATCAGTATAGGCTCTTTCGAGGGCATTTAGATTTTAAGAACACATCTTGTTTTATACAGCCCTTGGGACTATAATGATACTTTAACTAATACGCAGGTGACCATTAAGGCCCGTGGGCCTCTTGTTAGAGAAAGAATAAGATGGTGAAAGTTTTTATGAAAATGTGAACTGGGACATGTGATTTTCAATTCATCTTCACTTCTGACAGCTGCAGAGGTTGACCTGGTGGACTCGAAACAGCGAGGAGCCTCGACTGGACATTGATGAATGGATTGCTGGACAGTCCAAAAATGGGGATGATGAGGAGAGCTCGTCTGAAGCAGCCAGTACGGAAAAAGAGAAAGGCATGGAAATGGAGAACCTGGCTCAAAGAAATGGAAATGGTTAGTGCTAATCACTGTTACTTATTTTGTGGAATTTCATCAGGTTGCTTTATGTCGTGCTTTATTGACATGATTAGCTTTGTGAACTGCTGGTGAGATTGCAGTTCATAGTCTTCATTTTGATTGAAGTGTGATTATAGGGTCATGAAGCAGTAACTAGACCTGTTGTGATACTAGGACTAATACAACTTCAGGTGCTCATCCAAACAGTCATATTCCAAATATTACAGATTTGAATGTCACAATAATAAGTATAGTGTAAATGTACATATTTACGTGTGGTATTTATTTCTGCTAAGTCCATGGTCACATAAAATTTGTGTTATGTCATACCAGCAGACTTGCCGTATGTAAGCTAATTGTGTGTAAGCCGCATGCAACTCAATGAAATTTTATACCAGTGGACCAAACCAAAAATAAAAGTCCACAAAATTATGACTACGACAATACGTAGAATTAAATATGTCTACAGTATATTATTCCTACATTACTTCTACTTTGGCCTTGAGCTTTATAAATAACCTAGATGGGAGATTAAGAAACTAGAAGTCAAAAGCAACCATTAGGTCACATATAAATGTAAAATTTTGTGTGACAAATTCAGTATTTTGCATTTATGGCCTTGACATAGTGCAAATGGCCTTGATCTAAGATTCCGATACCTACATTGGCCTAAAGTACCTTTCGTGTAATGTGTGTATGTCGAAGCGTATCTTTTCTGAAAATACAATTGTGATAAACATGTTTCATTTATAGCATAAAAGTATGGGTCTTTGTTACTAGGGCATGGTGAATAGAGGAAGGTGCAGGTGAAATATTTGAAACTCCCAGTTACCTTAACATTATGCAAATTACTATAGACCCAGGCCATGACACACACTCTTGTCATAATAAACCATGTGTTGAATACGGGTATCAAGTATTGCTTTGTTAGAAAGCTGTGGTTCAATATGATTTTTTGTGCGAGTGATATTGACCTCAAACGACCCTAGGACTGGGTCAGGCTATAACAGACTGCATGTCTTAAAGAAATTCATGGGTCAAATACCTGTATTTAGTACTGCTCTGTTTCAAAGTTGTGGTGTAGACTTGATTTTAAACTTATATTTTTCTCCCAGTTACCTTGACCTTATCCAAATGACCTTTGGTCAGGGTTATAACACCCTCAGATCATAAGCAATTGACAAGTATCATGAATAATTCTATAATGACCAAATTCAGCAGTGATGGATCTATTGGTAACATAAACTTAACTGAAAAAAAACCCAAAAAACTTAGGCTGTATCATGTACATCTGTTTATCGGATGAAAGCATCAAATCGATGGAAATTGAATGATTAAGGTAAGGTGGTGGATTTAGGGGAAGTAAAGTCAACCATACTTTAATGTATTCATTAAAAAATGTAAAGATTTGAAATTTCAAATTTACAGTGTGTAAATTACAGGGAATCTTAATTTGAACAGTGGATCCAAGGGGAGAAGAGTGGTGTTTGCCACATCTGGGCGTACAGTGTTTCACGAACACATCTTGTTTTACTTTGTAGCCACAGAGGCAAGATTATCAGAGAAAACTGCCAACAAGGAAGCTGACAGTAACCAAAGAGACAGCCTAATGAAACCTGCTCATCTGGATACAGATCCGGAGGTTCAGATAGAGGAAGATGCAGGTACTAATGATTTGTTGCTCACCTGAGCAGAAAGCTCAATAAAGGCTTGTTTGTTTTGTTGTCTGTTCCTCTGTTTGTTCAGTTGTTTGTTTTGTTGTTTATCTGTTAATCTGTTTGTTCAGTTGTGTGTTTTGATGTCTCTCCATCTGTTGTCTAACGTTTGCCTTGAAACTTTTCACGATTGACTGCTTCCTCAAAACCATTTGTTCAGTTTCAACCAAACTTTCCACTAAGATTTTTTTCCCTGGGTAAAGGGAATTCACATTCATACAAGAAGTGTATGAAATCATCCTCATGTAGTGTAGATTCAAGTTTGTTTAAATTATGGTCCCCAGGGCCACAATAGGGGTGCAATGTAAGATAGTTATTCTGTGTACAGCCATGTTTGTTCCAACCATTTTATTAGGATCACAATGTGATGCAAAGTTTTACATAGGAATATGTTGGAAAAAATCTTTAAAGTCTTATACTTGGGAGTAGTCTTGTTACGACAGGTCTATTTTAATTAAAATCGTAATGCTGCTCTGAGGAAATCTTTCAGAATTTAAAGGTTGCAGTCCTCTAAATAAAGACAAGTGCTTCATGTTTTGTTTGACAATGAATTGGCCCAATTAACCAAGGAAATTTAGAGAAAAATATATATGTATATGCATCCATGTTTTTATCTTTAGATTATGCAATCACAGGGGTACATGATCTCAGAGATGTAGCCCAGATACCGTATATAGGTTTTTTCCGCAGGGTAATAAGCATGAATTGTCTTTCTTGTTTTTACTTGTGATCGTTTGAGAATTAGTACTCACTGACTGATAAGTATTCACTGTTGAAATTTCTATTCAAACTGTATGTATGAGTATTTCTGACAATAGTAGTAATTCTTTGTGTGCTAAAATTTATTACGCTAAAATTATTAGCTTACCTTTGAGCCAGCAAATCGCCAAATTTTAGACCAGTGGAAAAAACCCGCTATATGGCAATACTTTCTCTCTTAGTAAGAGATCAAATAAGTCATCCCATCTATGTAAGTTTTTGAATGTAGTACTATAAGTACAGGGTAGTTTTCATCTACATGTTAATTGCCCATGTTGATCTGTCTGTACATGCAGCTATACATGAGTTTGGTTTGATAATTTTTGTTTAGCTAGGTGATCTGTTTAACCTTTCCTGTTTAAACGCTTGTCATAAATGGGTCATATTTTGGTATGGTGCAGTATGTCCTGCTGTCTGTGCATCTGTCGGCGTCTTGTGGGTCAGATCAAAACTGTACTTTAATGAGGTTTAGATGATCTTCAATTTTGGTACACAAGAATCCAATGATTAGAGGAAGAAGCTTAATGTTTTTCAAAGTCATAGGTCAGACTTGCAGGGGTAATGTTGTAGATATAATACGAAATAAAATCAAAGCTAGGATAATTAAACTTTATGCACATACTCAACCATCACAGATGGGTTGTATTATATATGGAGCAGTATTTCTATGTGTCTGTCTGTTCATTCATCAGCACATTGTGGGTCAAGGTCAAGAAGAGTACTAGGAAGGCTAGGATAATCAAACATGGTACACATGTTCCCCATGGTGAGAAGAAGATGCCTGTTATTTCGAAACATCAAACTTTCATGGTTTATTTGAGTGTATTTTACTGTGTAAGCATTGCTCTCCTTAAATTTGACGGTAAAACACAGTTACAGTGAACACACTTTTAATGAATTCATGCTTACAGTAAAACACTGTTACAGTGAACACACTTATAATGAATTCACGCTTACAGTAAAACACAGTTACAGTGAACACACTTATAATGAATTCAAGCTTACAGTAAAACACCATTACAGTGAACACGCTTATAATGAATTCACACTTAGGCAAAGTGATTTTCATTCCCTGTTAATGAAATCAGTTGCCATGAAACTGAGGAAATGTTTCTTACAATTAACATCCTATTTCAGGTTACTGTGTAGTGTTTTTCATTAGCAAGGCACAACACAGCAGTCTGTCAATCATACCGGCTTGGATGCACTGTCCTATCAAAAGCTGACATGATGTCAACGTTAGGTCTGTGTCAAAATAAGACAGTTGGTTTTGTTTTGCAGTGAGAGTGTCCTTGCCTCGGCGAGCGATTTACTGGTGTTGTGGAATAGAGGAGGGTAATAAGACGGAGCTGTCTAGCCACACCGTACAAAGAAATCAAATGCTGTCCATTGAGGAACACCCAGTCTGGTCTAAAGCCTCCAACGCTTTTGCCATCTTTGCCATGGTTGCAGCTGTTTTTCTCTTTGTTTTCTTTGCTTGAGGTAATGTTCTTGCATTAAGTGTCAAATGTTATTCATATCAAACTTCCAGCATACACTTACAGTATATAATTTTATTATATACCTATCTATGAGTCGTTTTTTGATACTGTGGATTTCACAGTGTGATCCGGTTTTCCGGATCACCACACTGTGGTTTTCTGATTCCATATCAGTATCCCCTGAAACTGATAATGTCACAATGACGTCACAACACATCAACGCAGCGTTTTTGTGGAAAATATTGACCGCGTCAGAAACAAAACTGCATACACAAAATATAATTTATCGTCCTGTGCGTCAGTCTTTCCATGCTTCTCTATCCTGTATAAGTCATTACCAGATTATGACTTTGTAAAACGCTCCTCGTATCCTAGTTCAAAGTTGATGTGGACAAAAATCACTTCATGAAGTTTAAGATATTCAATGTTACAATATCTTTGTACAGAGAAGCTACTTGGCAATTATACTTGACAGAGAGGAAACTTGTGACCAGTGTTTGCCATGATACCCTACCACTAGGTCATTTCACCAGGCCATGGTCACTGAGAAAAAAATCATGAAATTCTTCTCTAGGCCATAACCCTGTGGCATAGAAACATGTATGCTCATACTTCACTCAAAAGTTGTTTAGACCTTGAAGTGTGTAATGACCTTCAACGAAAGTAATTTTTATAAAAGATCAAAGCCACTAAAAATTATAATTTTTAACTTTGGGATGGAGATACCTGGTTGTATTAGTTTGGCTAAAACAGCTTTAATCTAATCATTGTGAAGTACATGTAACATAAAGTGCAAGAACTTGGAAACTTACCTTGCTTTCGACGTACATACAAGCAAGGAAAATTGCTCTAAAATCTGTTATTTCCTGGTTTACTTGGAACACTAACAAAAGTATGCACATTTATTTTGTTTGAAGACCTGCAGGAAAGTTCTGTAATTGATATTTTTTAATTTTCTAGGTTTGCTCTTGTTTAGAAATTCTGCCAGGTGTCATATGTGAGAAAGCAACCATAATCAACCAGTCTTTGAGTGCACGCAGATTTAGAATGACCACTTTCACAGCCATTGATCATGTCTTGTCATTTTAACAACAACAAAAATCTTAGAATGATGACTATCAGTCTGAATGATAAATTTTTGATTTACATGTACATATATAGGGTGAAATCAAATGGGCATGAGGACAGTGTGGTCATTTTGTTATTTCCGAGGCTATACTGTTTCAATGTTTCTTGTGTTGAAGAGTTGCCAAAGTGGTTATTGCCCAAAGTAAACATTTGTACACAATTTTATCACACCAAAAAATGAAACTAGTATATAGTTTTCCAAATTATATTTATCTTTTTTTACCATATAAAATAACTGATAATTAGATATTTTATAGCATGGAGTGTACAGGTTTTGTCCTATATATATATGTACTTGGCCAGTACAGTTATTTTTTCATGACCTGTCAGGTAATTGCAAATCTTTTTATTCATGGGTTTATTTTAAAAAAAAAATTCTATTAGAATGGAGCTGTACATTGGTCCATTGAGATATTGCCTATATTCGCATCTGATAAACAATCCCTTATATAAATGTTTCTGAATTGTTACTTTTTGGAGTGATCCGAATTTTAAAATTGCTATGGTGTGGTTAAGATGTGTTGACAACCAGAATAAAGCAGGGCCAATGGTTTAACAATACCACACATTTGGTTATCCATAACCAATGAAATGGTTCCTCCTGTTAGGGGCTGATAGTCGCACTACATCACAGGCACCTGGATTTCTGTCGATAAGTCGCTCAGTAAAGTAAAAAAAATCCTATCCCCTCTGTATAAGTATGTATTTATATATAGAGGGGGTGGGATTTTTCAATCTTTGGCTTTATTGAGAGACTTGTTAACAGAAATTCAGGAGCCTGTGAATACATGCATGCATCTATTGTTCCGCTGGTCGAAAGTAGGGATGTAGATTCTTCAGAGCCACTCCTTTTTTTGGTTTAATATTATATACAGTTTATATTCAGTGCATGTACATGTATGTCATAAAATGTGCAAATGATCAATTGTTGATCTGGTTTTTTATGTATGAATGTATGTGGCTGATGTTTGTAAAATATGCAAGTAATTGCTGAAAGAAAAACATTCATTATGAATGGTACTTGCATATGATTTCATAGTATATACATTACCCACCATGAATAAGTATACACATATAATATGATATTAAAGCTTTTTACATATTTTGGTATGAAATATATTCAATATAATAAAAGAAGCTTAATTCACTGTGTATAACTTTCAATTTATCTCAGCAAAATAATCATTTAAGAGGATAATTTTATTATATGTGAAACAATAATAATGGACATTCAGTATTTTTGTCATAGTCTGTTAAATTGTGCTATTGATTTATTTAAGGTGAAAACTCGAAGGGTCTTATATCAAATACATAATAACATATATAAGTTTGAAATGGTTTTGAAGTTAGGTTTGCATATCTCTTCCTAGAGAAATAAAAAATTCAGAAAATCAAGTATTTTAATAAAAGACAATGATATACGGGTAAAAAGTTAAAAGCCTTAATGTCTTCTTTTTAAGTGCAAGTGTTCTGTATTTTGCATGAAAAGATCTGTATCTATGATGTAACTCATTTTTTTAAATGTGCAAATAACTTATTTTGGTGAGTGTATACTTAATTTATGGTGGGCAGTGTAAAGAATTTGTTGTACCCTGATGAAAAAGAAATATGCAGTTATGAACAGAGGAAAATGACATAATATTTATCTGCATCCAAAATGGCTTTTTAGTGTTCAATCATGTATATCATAGAAGTAGATACATATGTACTTGGATTAGAACTGTGAATAATTTTATATTTATATGTTACAAATTTTTTATTCATTCTCGACTTGAATGGTCCAACTATAATGACCCGGTTCAGTTATTATGAAATGTGATGTATCAAAGTGTTTATATTTTATTATACACAGTTTACTAAGGTCAACTTTTGGGTCTGTGTGTTTAGTCAATATGTGCTGTATTTCAAGAGTTCATGTAGGAAACTTGGAAATGATGTCTACTTATGAATTTATGTTAACTTATGTCACTGAACACAGTGTCGGGGACATTGTTTTTACTCCCATTTCATATTTTTCCTCTTCTTTAGTTAGTCTGCATGATTTTATGAAAGTACTAGAGCTTAATTAAACAGATCCAATTCAAACTTTGTGGGCTGATAGGGGGTCATGATGAGGGGTGCAATCAATGTTGCAAATTTTCATAATGGCTGCCAAAAAACGTCAAAAAAATCAAAGTTGGTGGACTGAAACCAAATTCTACTTCTAGGGTTATTTCTTGATTAGTCCATTTCCAACATCAAATTCTTTTTGTACCAAATACAAATATATTTCAAAGTGTTGAAATCTCTATGACATTTGGGTTCAGGGGTCAATTGAGGGTCCACAGTTCATTTCTAGCATCAATATCTCCATTCAATTTTCAAAATTGTTGCCAAAAAAATGAAGTTTGTCAGATTTCATGGTGAATTGAGAACACCTAGTTCATTTCTGACATTAAAATTCCAACATGGGGGAGCGTGTTCAGGGACATTTGTGTTGGCATCCCAACACAGTTACAAAGCTTGTTATGTTAGCTTTAATATATTTCTATATGTAAAGTGTTTGTAGGGAGAAAGCATACTTTATAGATTTGTGCCTTATCCCAAATGTTCATATAAAGTTTGTTCAAATCAACTGAATGATGAAAAAACATCAATTATATTTTAAAATGATTGCAGAAAACAAGAGTATTCTGTAGAAAAAAGAAATTTGAGTGTAGATTTATTGCTGTGGTGTATGGTTTCTTTCAATAGCTGTAGGATGTACTTAGATAATAACATACTAGTAGTTCTTTTATTTTGAAGAGTAAAGGTGAAATGATCGCACACCTAGATGAAAGTGACCTCCACTTTTAGCAAGGTTCTTTTGTCTTCTGTACTGTTTATTTCATGTACAACCAACACAAATCAGAAAGTTAATGCATGACCTACATTCCACATTAATGTCCGTTCAGATTTAAAGTTGCTTTAATAATTTTGCTCAAACAAGAGATCATACTTTTTTAAAAATACTTTTCAGATTGTAAATCTGTTTAATACTTCCTGTAGATATTTATGTGTTCACGAGTGATATTGAATTTAGAATTCTATACAGAACACATGACAAGGTTTTGCTTGTTTTATATTCAGCGAAATAAAATCACACGAAGTACATTTGTTGTTTACATTTCTCCCCTCCCTCTAGATAAATGTTTTAAAGAGAATATGATTTCAAATATTGGTTTCGTACTTGTCAAAAAAAATAAAAGGTAGGTAGAGGAAGACCCCTTTCTTCTTGGGTCATCTGTGGAGCAAAATAAAATTAATATATATTGTGTGTTAATAGAAGATGAAAAATGTATTTTTTTTTAGCTCACCTGAGCTGAAAGCTCAAGTGAGCTTTTCTGATCGCCTGTTGTCCATCCATCTGTCTGGAAACTTTACATTTTTGACTTCTCCTCCAGAACCACCAGGCGAATTTCAACCAAACTTGGTGAAAAGCATCTTGGGTGAAGGGCTTTCAAGTTTTTTTCAAATGAAGGGTCATGCCCCTTCAAAGGGGAGATAATCACACACTCGAAACAAGGGTAGGGTCATTTAAATTTTTTATTAAGAAACACTGGGCCAGAAGAGCTGAAATTTACATGAAAGCTTCATGACATAGTGCAGATTAAAGTTTGGTAAAACCATGACCCCCAGGGGTAGGTTGGGGCCACAATAGGGGATCAAAGTTTTACATGCTAATATATAGGAAAAATCTTATCGGAACCATTGGGCCAGAGAAGTTTACATTTACTTGAAAGCTTCCTGACGTAGTGCAGATTTAAGTTTGTAAAAATTGTAGCCTCCGGGGTATATTGAGGCCAGAATGGGGATCAAAGTTTTACATGCAGATATATAGAGAAAATCATTAAATATGGGCCAAGGTGACTCGGGTGAGCGATGTGGCCCATGGGCTCTTGTTTTGAATATGGATTTGCTCCACGCATGGGCTGTATGTTTTCCGAAAGGAAAACCCCACGAATTTAAGAATTTTTTTTTATTGATTTTGGCATAATGTAATTTTATGCCTACTTTATGCTCCTGTCGTATAACACAAAGTAATTTTGGATCAAATTAAGGTAGCTCATTGCACTAAAATTTTATGTAATGGCTCTGTAAAACACCTCTTATGAAGTATGATTTCACCATCGAAAGAGTGATACAAGCTCTGGAATATTTTTTGTGATTTATCCTGAAATGATAAAGGTCCTTTGTTTGCCAATAAGATACTCTAAAGTCCAAATTTTGCTGTGATTTGATATATAATATGAATATCTAAGAAAACATACTTGAACGACTCAGATAATTTTTTCAATAAAAAATTATTAAAGTTGAAAATGTTGTTTGCTAATATTCTTTAATTTTTGGATAAAATCTTCAAAAGCATGTCAAATTACAAAAAAGCTATATCAGAGAAATATATTTTTAAAAAGAAATTGAAATAAAATGGTCAAAATTCAAAAATGTTGCGATTTTTCAAATTTGAACCAAGCCTGATTGGAATTATAAACAAGAGGCCCATGGGCCACATCGCTCACCTGAGTCACCTTGGCCCATATCTGAAGACTTTCCATATATATTTGCATGTAAAACCGTAGTCCCTATTATGGCCCAAACTACCCTTTGCAAACTTGAATCTACACTATGTCAGAAAGCTTTTATGTAAATGTCAACTTCTTTGGCCCAATGGTTCTTGAGAAGATTTTTAAAGCTTATTCCTATATTTGTATGTAAAACTTTGAAACACCCCCCCCCCCCACTTGTGGCCCCATCCTACCCCCCCCCCCCCCCCCCCCCCCCCCCCGGGGGCCATGATTTGAACAAACTTGAATCTGCACTATGTCAGAAAGTTTTCTTGTAAATATCAGCTTCTCTGACTCAGTGGTTATTGAGAAAAAGATTTTAACTATATATTTGTATGTAAAACTTTCATCCCCCTTGTGGCCCCATCCTACCCCCGGGGGCCATGATTTGAACGAACTTGAATCTGCACTATGTCAGAAAGTTTTCATGTAAAAATCAGCTTTTCTGGCTCAGTGGTTCTTGAGAAGAAGATTTTTCCTATAAATTTGTATGTAAAACTTTGATCCCCTATTGTGGCCCCATCCAACCCCCGGAGCCCATGATTTGAACAAACTTGAATCTGCATTATGTCAGGAAGCTTTCATGTAAATCTCAGCTTTTCTGGCGTAGTGGTTCTTGAGAAGAAGATTTTTAAAGTTTTTCCCTATATATTTGTATGTAAAACTTTGATCCCTCCTTGTGGCCCCATCCTACCCCTGGGGGCCATGATTTGAACAAACTTGAATCTGCACTATGTCAGAAAGTTTTCATGTAAAAATCAGCTCTTCTGGCCCAGTGGTTCTTGAGAAGATTTTTAAATGACCCCACCCTATTTTTGTGATTATCTCCCCTTTTGAAAGGGACATGGCCCTTTATTTGAACAAACTTGAAAGCCCTTCACCCAAGGATGCTTTTGGCCATGTTAGGTTGAAATTGGCCCAGTGGTTCTGGAGAAGTCGAAAATGTGAAAAGTTTAACAGACAGACAGACGACGGACAAAAAGCGATCAGAAAAGCTCACTTGAACCTTCGGTTCAGGTGAGCTAAAAAAGTGACATTCTGCAATCCTCCAGTGTAATTCAGTGTTGAATTTCATGCAGAATATATTAAAGTAGTAAATTAGACCATGAAAATTAGCAACTTATCTTTCCTCAGTCTTACAACTGATGAAAACAGCTGAATGTGAAAAAAGTTTACAGATAATCTGAGATAGGTGATTAGTCACAGAGACAATTAGACAGTTCACTCTGGGCCTCCAGAGAAATAAAAGTTAAAGGGCTTCTCGTATCCTAATAATCATCCTTAAAAATTTCCATTAACCAAATAAAAATATTTAATAAAATTCATACAAGTAAATGTCAAGGTACAGTTGTATGATTTATACCTGTATAGCGATTTTAATTGGGACTGTGGCGTACCTTATATCCATGTTTAAGATACTGAAGGTAAAATTTCAAGATACCTATTAATTTATTGTAATACTTGGGAAATGTAAAAATTGGATATCTTTGGTGGTTTTCTCAGGCAAAAGACAAAAATTTATCCATACCTATTACACGGGTCTACAAGTTTTTTCCCCCAAGGTTTCATGAATTTCAAAGAGCAAAGTCCAGTGTTCAAGTGCAGACACACATTTCATATTAGTTAACTAGAAAGTAAAGTCAAGGAAATATTAATTTCAATTTCAATATTTCATTTTTTGCTGAATTTCCCACCTTTCATGAATTCATATTCTTAACATGCATTTCTCACTAGATTCTTACTATAGCCCCTTATGCAAAGTATAATCAGCAAAAATATGCAACTATGAAATCTCCAAATCTGTTTCCATTGAATTCAACTTTCACAAGCAGGTCAAGAGATAAATACACCTTCTAAACAAATTAATACCAACCTTCACACACATCATGCTAGAATAAAATCATCATCTGCTGATTAAGACATACATTACAAAATTCTGTAAATTACATAAATTACTGCAGCTTTTCTGGGCAGTGAAGTTTACAATTCCCTAACAGTTCTTCCAAAGTCTAAAATTACAATCAATTCCAGTTTCACTTAAAGGGGCATGGACACAATTTCGGTATAAAAAAAAATTACTTGGACATTAATTAGTAATATGGTAGTATTTGATGTGTAAAACATAGCAACAAAACAAAATTTCAAAAACTAATGCAAGGATGTATTTGAGACATTTACACTTTTCATTTTTAAAACAAGACACAAGCCGTATTTATGTTTACATACTATGACTCAGCTATCAACATGGCACCAAAGTTGACAGCTTCCGAGAAAAGAGCTTTTACGACAAAAAAATTTCAATTTATACTTCTGTGTGTTTGCTCCCTAAACTGATTTAGCAATAATCTATGTCAAAATGCTGAATATTATCGATGCACATTCAGAAATCCTGGTGTTGCCACCTCCGCATACGGTTTACTGGTACTTGTTTACAGTCTTGTGAAATGTACGTGCATTCATCTCCTTCTAGGTATAGATTAAAACCGTGTTTACAAACACGATTTAGGGAGCCGGATTTTATGTAAATACAAAGCGTATCCTGTGTAAAAATATTTTTAATCCACTTATTTATAAAAGATCTTTATTTCTATAATAAAAAAACCTGTCAATTTCAATCGATCAAAAATCAAAGTCATTAGTATGCATGTCCACTAAAGTGCATTTGTTTCTGTTGTGGTAAAAATCTGAGATTCTTGACTTGTGGTAGGTGTTATAGAGGAAAAGAATGGACAACAATCAAAACGAATTGTAATTTCATTACCTGCCTAAACTGTAATCCACAGTTTATATTGTTTTGATTTTTATAAAATTTCATGGCCTTTAGTTACGGACAAAAAGCGATCAGAAAAGCTCACTTGAACCTTCGGTTCAGGTGAGCTAAAAAGTTGTCATAGAGAACATTGTACTAAAAAAAACTACATTCCCTTGATGTAAAATGGTTCACAAATTAAATGAATTTATAAAGGAAACTAATTTCTTAATGAAAAGTGCATTCAATTAACAACAATATGAATATTTTAGAAATTTCTATCAATTTTGATCGGAATTGGTACTTTTTTCATATAATACATCAAATCACAGCGGAATTTGAACTCTAGAATCTCTTATTTGCAAACAAAAGACCTTTTTATCATTCTGGATAAAATCACAAAAATTCATATAAAAGCCATTAAATAAAATTTTGGTATAATGAGCTACCTTAAACATAGTTTGGATCGCAGTGCTGTGAAGCGAGAGCACTACCCAGACACCCTTCCTGATATAGTTTTTCTTGCAAATGTGGAGGTGTAGAGAAGAATATTTTTGAAAATTGGTCAAGTTTTGCCCCACCACTAAGGCCCAAGGGATGCAGAAGTCCTGAAATTTACAATTCATGTTCTCCTTGTCCAAAAGATGTGAAAAGAATTGGACGGGCAGTTATTAAGAAGTTAAAAATGTTCATTATCAATGCACAACTGACCAATAGCAATAGGTCCCCCGAGTGACTCAAGTGACCTGAAAAAATACACATGTATTCAACCAAAGGGGGTTGGATGGGACCCCTGTAACCCCCCTCCTCTATCAGATCTGACTGCTATATAAATCTGTACCATTCCACAGCACTAAATCCTGATAGAGGACTTGTTCATCTTGCAAAGTTTTAGAAATCGAAATGAATCAACGCAATAAAAACAAAAAGTCCAATTCAAAGATTTATAATTTAATATTCCAGTACAGGAATACATAAGTTGCATGACAATATGATGTAACCATTGCTACCATCTAGAGCAATCAATCCACTTCATCACGGACATGAAGTCGTGTAAAATTTAAAAATCTACACAGTGGTCGGGACATTTTTGTATGTGCATGAAGATAAGATGTTGCTGACATTTTAACAAAAGACACTGTGACACATATTTTGTTGAATGTACACTTCGTTAAACCAAGTATTTTCGTGGTTTGTATAAAAAAAAAAAAAAAAAAAAAAAAACCCATTAAAATTGCACATTTGTGGCGACTTGGTGTTGTGGTTAACGAATTGTTATTTTGTAACTCATTTTCTCTCATACAGTGCATTGAAGAGTTAAAATGTGAATGTCTGTACCACTATCACAACCAGAATGTGTCCCCCACAAAAATCAAATCACAACATTATATCAAAATAACATTTTTCTGTTCCATAACAATATTCTTTTTAAATGGACAAATCTTTTTTTTATTTTTGATTATGCAATTATATTGACTTTTAAGAAGAGTTGGACCAATATCGGTGGCCAAATAAATTTCCAAAAGTTACAGCAATAACTATTTGTTTAACACAGTTTTAAAATACACTATTTTTTGCTATATAAATTTCAGATTTGTAGTTTACCATAGGTTCAATGCCCTGACAAAAGGTCACAAGTTGACTGCCTAGAAAGATGGTGGTATAAATTTGGACCTCTGACCCGCCCCCGTCGGAGGCTTGCTACCAAACCATGACATTTTCCACTCGAGTGTTTCTCTGATGAGTTTCTGTTCTTCAGCACTGAACTTCAGTAGCACTGAAACAGCTCTTATTAGCTGTATTGCCTACAAAAAAGCAAAACATAAAAGTGTCTTTGAAGTCACTGACTAATATTAGTTAAAATGCATGTATAATATGAATGTCTGATTTGCATACTTTTGTTACACCTCAAATGTTTCATAACTTTGTATAATTCTACAAACAGAAGTAAAGTTCACCAAATCATTCATTTCTGGAAAAGCAATTTCTTTTTCTTACCTCTGCCTCTCGACTCAGCATAAACTTCATCACAACATGCCTCAGATATTGGAAATTGACGTCTTTTTCCAAAGAGTTCATATTTGCAGCACTATTTAGAATATTGCCCCTCCCCTCTATACTGTCTTGTAAACTTTTAATTCCATCCTGATATTGCTTTGAACGTTGAACACTACTAAAGTCATGCAGAACTGCAGGCGAGTTGGGAGACAAGTTAGTTTCTCCTGATTGAACCAAAGTTGTGTAATTTGGTGATGGCGGGGTCCTGCCCCGTGCACCACCATTGTGAACACCGTCCGAGTGCTGTTGTGGATATTGCGAAGCCTGATTTGTAACACTGACCTGCTCTCGTAGAGGTGACTGTGACCGTATGTTCATGGGTTGATCGTTCGGTAGAGCCTGCACTTTAAGTTCTCTCTGTAATGTCTTTTTCAGATCACTAAGTCTCTGTTCTTGTTTTTTCAGTGCTTTATTTTTATCCGCCACTTGGTCTTGTAGATCTGTCACCTGTTGTTCTAGCTCTGTTATCTGACTGCTGTGAGTGGAATGTTGATCCTGAAGAGTCTGGTATTCATTAAGTTTCGTTACATACTCGCTAATTTCACTTTGTGATTTACTGATTTCCTCCTTAAGCTGTTCTATCTTATCATCTCTCTCCCTGATATCACTCTGTAGTTGTTGAACCTCGGATTCCAAATCTTTCTTCACTTTCATTAGCTCCTGTGAAAGCTCTGCATTACGGAGACACAGTTCATCTTTCTCTGTAAAAATCATGCATTGATTCTAAAACTAATATCTAAGGTGATTCGAATAATTTGACATTTTCAGAATATGCAAGATCAATAGCTGAACAAAGCAGAAAAACTAAGATTCACAGGTACCTTGAGAAGCTTTGAATTAAAATTTTACCTTTACTACACGAGGAAAACTCTCCTTCCCTGTCCTTGGTTAATTTCTTGGCATCCGATATTTCGGCTGTCATGGATAATATCATTGCCTCTTGATTTTTAGCCTACAAAACATCACAAGTGTTAATACTAGTTGTAACAATGGTCTATTTGACCTTAACTATCCATTTGTATGAACTGTTCACAGAAATATTTGCATTATATAATTCTGATTGCAAATTGCCCGAGAAGAAACCACATTGCTTTACATTTATTCAAGCTACATGTATTAATGATGTCATTAACACGAAAGTCTTCCATATCTTTTGTAGTATTGCAAAATAATAAAATTTTCAACCATTTTGCTTTCTGAAAGTATAATACTCATGTGTTGTTCAAATTCAAATATTTCATCAATTATACATGTAACAAATTTTTTTTTAAGAATGTTAGAAAATGCATGTGGAGACCATTTCTCAGTTGAAAAACTGTACAAAAATAGATACAGTTTACTCCACTTACATTGAAATAAAGTTATTTTGTTTAATATATGACTTATTTTGACAATAAAAATAATTCCCTAACATTTTGTTGCCTTCTTTACATAAAAATGCCATTAAAATCCTACATGTTACCTACAAATTTCATTTTCATCCAAACCTTGACAACTAACTATCCATTGTTTAATTTAAAATTGAGAGTACAAAAAAAAAAAAAAAAAAAAAAAATTGAGTACAAAAGACAATGTGAAGTGTGTCTCAGATACTGAGAGATACAGCTAGCCATGCATGCTACCTTTTCTCCATGTCATTGGTTCTCTAGGTCATCTGAACGCCTTATGAGTTAGTACATGTATCTGATAATTTAAATGCTTTAAGCTTTAATTAGATTTGTTCACAAATCAAGCTTATGCAAAGGCTTGTTTATACTCTTGTTTTGATTGCATGGTTTATCACTCTATAAATATATTGGATATATAATCAGGGTTTACATTGAATATATTGGCCAAATTCATGTGGAGGCCATAAACAGCAGAAGAATCTAAAATAAAACTACACAATGTGAAGTTTGTAACAGTAATTGCTAAAAGAAGCACAAACTTAAACGGCCGTTCTTCAGGTGGAAGGAATACTTGCTTTTTCTCTCACATTTGTGTATAGCTTTGACAAATTCCATCATTTTCCTGAAATTCTTTAAACTACATGTTATGATGTACTGTGTTAAATCAGTCAAAATAAAGATCACCTGTAAAAGACAGGTACATATACCTTTTCCTGAGATTCCTCATGCATCTTTTGCTCTAAATCCAACTGTTCTTTCAAGGCCCTTATTTCACTTGTTAGAGATAAAACTTCATTCTGTAAAAAAAATACAGTTGGTGTATTATGACAAAGGAGAAAATTGGGTATTTTAACTTTAGTATATATAATCATTGTTAAGTGAAACTGAATACAGTAAAACTCTGATATAGCGAATTTCTGGGGACCCTCTATAAAAATTCGCTATAAGCGTAATTCGCTATACGTTTATAGCGAATTCATAATTCAAATATAATGAATTCGTTATAAAACTGATTTGTTCTACATGTATCAGTTCTCTAAGAAAGCAGCAATCGATATACTTGCGTTTGTATTGTCTTTAAAAGAAATGAAGCCTATATATTTTCGAGAAGAAATATTTTTATACAAGAAATATACACGTTGATTTATATATGATAATTCATCTTGATGGATTATTAAGTCATGCAAGAACATGTCGAGAGAGAAATGTCAAAAAAAAATTGCGCAATACATACATGTACAGTCTATTGCAATTGCCATTTACTTGTTGCTTTACACCAATAAAGGAGTGTACGATAAAATAAATGCAATCAAACTTCAAATTTAATTAATGACAATATATTTCCTAAACGTATGTGGAAGTATTGTTTTGCGTTAACAACCTTTTTTGAAAAAATACAAACTTAAATTTTGTAATAAGTGTGGATCCTTTATGTCAATGGAAAATGATTGTTAAAAATCACAAAGAGTTTAAAATGAAAACAATAAATTCGTTATAAAAGGTGATTTTTACGTTCATTTTTAATTCAAGGGGAATAGGAATTTACTTCGTTATATCCGTAAATTCGCTATATCAGTGTTCGTTATAGACACAGATTTTTATCTAGAATATGTAAAGAATTTGCCGGGGAAATCGTTTTCACTTCGCTATAGCCGTAATTTTGCTATATCCGTGTTCGCTATATTCGAGTTTTACTGTACCATGTAGCAAGTTTTTTCTGCAGGTCTAAAATTTGGCGATTTGCTGGCTCAGAGGTATGCTAATAATGTTAGTGGAATTTTTGGCGGACAAGGAAGAGTCATCTCTCTTGAAAATACTGAAGTCGCGATTGGGTGCATACGTGTATTTGGCCAGTGAAATTTTGGCGGAAAGCTATCTAACCGCTAAAATAAGCCAAATATATCATCCCACGGAAAAAGCAATACAGTATTATGTACAAGTCTATATTGACATAATTATATCTATAATATTTTGATACATCTTTTTCACTCTAGAGACAATGTATGCTGACATTGTTTTTGGTAACAATCAAAATTCTTAGCTTCATAAAAAGACTAAATTTTCTTTAATTTCATCCAATAGAGCATGTCACACGTTCTCTAATATTTACAATTATATGGAATACAAATCGCAGAAAGTGATACAATTTCTTATTTTCCCTAAAATTTAGTTAAAAATGCAAATTTTGTGAAAGATTTTCTTAAAGTTATTACATACAGTACAGTTTATGCACTGAAGTGTAAGAGACCATAGTCTTTAGTTTATACACTGAAGTGTAATAGACGGTAGTCATTAGTTTATATACTGAAGTGTAAGAGACAGTAGTCATTAGTTTATATACTGAAGTGTAAGAGACCATATTCATTAGTTTATACACTGAAGTGTAAGAGACGGTAGTCATTAGTTTATATACTGAAGTGTAAGAGACGGTAGTCATTAGTTTATACACTGAAGTGTAAGAGACGGTAGTCATTAGTGTATACACTGAAGTGTAATAGACGGTAGTCATTAGTTTATATACTAAAGTGTAAGAGACAGTAGTCATTAGTTTATATACTGAAGTGTAAGAGACGATAGTCATTAGTGTATACACTGAAGTGTAATAGATGATAGTCATTAGTTTATACACTGAAGTGTAAGAGACGGTAGTCATTACTTTATACACTGAAGTGTAAGAGACGGTAGTCATTAGTTTATATACTGAAATGTAATAGACGGTAGTCATTAGTTTTTATACTGAAGTGTAATAGACAGTAGTCATTAGTTTATATACTGAAGTGTAAGAGACGGTAGTCATTAGTTTTTATACTGAAGTGTAAGAGACGGTAGTCATTAGTTTATACACTGAAGTGTAAGAGACAGTAGTCATTAGTTTATATACTGAAGTGTAAGAGACGGTAGTCATTAGTGTATATACTGAAGTGTAATAGATGGTAGTCATTAGTTTATACACTGAAGTGTAAGAGACGGTAGTCATTAGTTTATACACTGAAGTGTAAGAGACGGTAGTCATTAGTTTATACACTGAAGTGTAAGAGACACTGAGATTGATGATGTCATTATTATGTTTACATGTAATGATATAGACAGGCATCATTACCATGTGTTACACATTGAGATACCTATAAGAGACATTATCACTGAAATAAGAGAAGATGTTACCATATGTTTGTTTTTCTCCTCCTCTACCTCCTCCACTCTCTTCTCTAGGTGCAGCAATTTATCCATGTAGTCCTGCTGCTGGCTTTCAAACTGGGACTGCCACAGGAAGAATCGAATTAATGTCACTGATATGATTCGACAAAACAAAATTTTGAAGGAGATGAAATTTTAAAGCAAGAAATGAATGCTGAAGATTTAGCATATCTATGAACTGGCTTACAATTTTGATGACTGAATTATTTTTTTCGTGCTCTTTTGCCTCCTCAAGACTCAGAATCTGAGATTCCAAAGAATCAATTTTGGCCCGTAAATTGTTTTCGACATCAATCTTCTCAAATTTAACTTTCTGTAGCTGGTTCTCAGTCTCTGCTCTCTGTGAAAAACAGAGTAACATTCAAGAGACAATTTTCAGAAATTCAACAAGATGTGCTTGTGAAACACAAATGCCCCGATAATGGCCAATTCCAAAGATGGCCAAGGTCACAAGGACAAATATCTTGGTACCAATAAAAAGATCTTGTCACAAAAAATGCTCATGTGCAATAAGAAAGTTCTAATATTTACCATTTAGAAGTTATGACCAATGTCAATTTTTATAAGTAAGTCAAAAGGTTTAGTACCTACGGAAAGGTCTTGTCACAAGGAATACTCATGTGAAATATCAAAGCTCTAGCACTCACTGTTCAAAAGTTATTAGCAAGGTTAAAGTTTCAGACAGAATAACAGAATGACAAACAGGACAAAAACAATATGCCCCCCGATCTTCGATCTTGAGGGGCATAATAAAAAGAAGAAAATGTTTATATTTTCAGCTATGCACATATCTATCAATGTAAGTTATGAATTTTTGGAAAACTCGTATTTAATAAGCTCAAGATACAAACCTCCTTTTCATATATTTGGTCCTTTTTGTTGGCCAGCTGCCAGTTTTCCTCTGCTCTCTTCTCAGCATCCTCTAGCTTACTTTGAAGTTGTTGGACCTTAAATTATCATATGGTTGTTAAATGCAATTCTTTATGATACAATACGAAAATATTTATCATTGAAGAGAAAATATCTTCCAGATATAATTCTCCCAAAATAATTCAACATTATTCATAACTACTTTTCTCAGAAAGTTTGGTACTCATTTCTGAATACAGTCTAGAAACTGAACTAAATTTATTTTCAATGTTAATCTCTGGCCATGTTCTTCAAGAGTGTGCTGCTGTTTTGCAGTGAATGATTTCCTAAACTGTGTCATATTGTTCTCCCGTACTGTCTCGATCAGTTCCCGGCTCTGTATTTACATGTATCTGTGTTTAGTTATTCCCCGGACTGTCTTGGTAAGTTCCCGGCTCTGTGTTTACATGTATCTGTGTTTAGTTATTCCCCGTACTGTCTTGGTAAGTTCCCGGCTCTGTATTTACATGTATCTGTGTTTAGTTATTCCCCGTACTGTCTTGGTAAATTCCCGGTTCTGTGTTTACCTTAGTTCCCGGCTCTATATTTATCTGTGTTTTGTTTTTCTCTCTGACTATCTTGGTTAGTTCCCGGCTCTATATTTATCTGTGTTTGTTATTCTCCCGGACTGTCTCCGTTAGTTCCTTACTCTGTATTTATCTGTGTTTTGTTTTTCTCCCGGACTATCTTGGTTAGTTCCCGGCTCTGTATTTATCTGTGTTTGTTTTTCTCCCCGACGTCTCAGTTCCCGGCTCTATATTTATCTGTGTTTGTTATTCTCCAGGACTATCTTGGTTAGTTCCCGGCTCTATATTTATCTGTGTTTGTTATTCTCCCGGACTATCTTGGTTAGTTCCCGGCTCTGTATTTACCTGTGTTTTGTTATTCTCCCGGACTGTCTCCGTTAGTTTCTGGCTTTGTGCCAGCTCCTCACTGTCCTCGACAATCTTCTGATTGAGGTGAGAAATCTGCTCCTCCAGGTGAGAGATCCTGTCACTCCACGTGGACTTGATTTCTGTCAGCTGCTGACGACTTTCCTCCAGCTTCTTTTCCAGTGTTTTCCTCTGAAAGATCACATGACAAACATCCGTAACACACACAGCATTAGTCATACCTGGTATCATATTCACAAAGTCTAAATCTATTTCAACATCAAATGACTTAGGTTCATGGTAAACAAACTGAACAGCATGCAATTTTCTCCCCTCATGTAATGAACATTGTGATCAGAATTGTTTACATGAGCGTATGGAATATTGGCAATACCTTGACTGAGTAAGCTTTTTTTATTATCTATCTCCACTATTTGCACACAGTTCTGCGATGTGTGATGAGAACGACCTTGATCGCAATAAGACAAGAAACATTGTAAACAGATTGCACTGACCATGCACAAAGTGGTAAAATATCAATAACCAATCCTCAGTTATAATCAGATACATTTACACTGATCTATTGCAATAATAGCATCTACACTGCATTTTGTCATATAAAATGTACGTTGATGAGAAATAGTTAAATATTGCATAGTTAAATTTGATCAGATTTGGATATTGGGGTCCTTCAGTATAAGTGTTAAGCCTCCTTTCTGATGCTGACCTCATCCAGAGCACTTGAAAATAATTTGAGAAGTATTTTTCTTTTTCTGAATTGCCTCTATATTATGTCATCTGTCCAAAATACCATTCCACATTGTACATATTATTGGTTGTTGTTCAATATTTCCTGACTATCATCGATTATGAAAAAAGTGTAATCGATCATCAAAATTGGTACCTCACATGGCCAAAAATCACGAGTATTAACATCTTGTGTACAGTGTTTTTAAAATTCTGTTTTCATTCTCAATGTTCTTTAATTTTAGTGTGTGGTACTGGATTCCTGAATAATGGAAACACGACTAGGCAAAGTATTTTTCTAAAACAAACTGATATTTCTGTTTTTTTCCTTTACCTCATTTTCTACTGCCCTGGTTCTGTCGTCTCCCTCCAGATTCTGGTCCTGGAACCTTTGTTCTAACATCTGGATCCTCTCCTGTAACTTTTCTATGTGATCATCCTTCTCTTCTAACAGTTTAGTTGTCTAAAACACAGAGCACTGAGATACAACATGTACTTCAAGTGTGCATAGAAATAAAACAACGAAACCTTGACATGTTATTATAATTAAACTATGTGTGTGAATGTATGTATGAATGTTATTATCAGATACTAAAATTTGCAAATATAAAGAAAAAGAAAAAAAAAACCCAGATCACTTGCACCAAATTTGATCGTGACCTTCATGAGTGACCTTGATTTTATGTGTCATTTAAACAGACACTTGATGGTACATCATTCTTTGGTGTAACTACCTTGTTCTTGTGGAGGTCAAAATTTCTCGTCATCCCTTGGTGCTGGTTTTCCAATTCTGTTTTACTTTCTTCCAAGAAAGAAATTTGTGATGTTTTCTGTCAAAAAAATTAATTTCACAGTACTTGTTCTCTGAAAAAGATTGCTTTTTACATAATAGGGGGAAATGAAAATGCCTAGAATAAGAAGATCATCATCCTTTCTACAAAATTATACAATAAAACAAACAATATACATTAGAAAGAACAGACCTAAGAAATAAAGCCCTCTGTGGTGTAAATATCATATTTGCTGTATATGATAAACATTTGTCAGTGGAAACTCTGCCAGTTTGTTTATATTTGTTTCCAGGGATTCTGTATGGTAACTCTGCTATCTGAGTTGTCAGTATGTTTATATTTGTTTGTAGGGATGTTTACCTCTGCTATGTGAACTGTCAGTTTGTTTATATTTGTTTGTAGGGATGTTTACCTCTGCTATGTGAACTGTCAGTTTGTTTATATTTGTTTGTAGGGATGTTTACCTCTGCTATCTGAGTTGTCAGTTTGTTTATATTTGTTTGTAGGGATGTTTACCTCTGCTATCTGAACTGTCAGTTTGTTTATATTTGTTTGTAGGGATGTTTACCTCTGCTATCTGAGTTGTCAGTTTGTTTATATTTGTTTGTAGGGATGTTTACCTCTGCTATCTGAGTTGTCAGTTTGTTTATATTTGTTTGTAGGGATGTTTACCTCTGCTATGTGAACTGTCAGTTTGTTTATATTTGTTTGTAGGGATGTTTACCTCTGCTATGTGAACTGTCAGTTTGTTTATATTTGTTTGTAGGGATGTTTACCTCTGCTATGTGAACTGTCAGTTTGTTTATATTTGTTTGTAGGGATGTTTACCTCTGCTATGTGAGCTGTCAGTTTGTTTATATTTGTTTGTAGGGATGTTTACTTCTGCTATCTGAACTGTCAGTTTGTTTATATTTGTTTGTAAGGATGTTTACCTCTGCTATCTGAACTGTCAGTTTGTTTATATTTGTTTGTAGGGATGTTTACCTCTGCTATGTGAACTGTCAGTTTGTTTATATTTGTTTGTAGGGATGTTTACCTCTGCTATCTGAGTTGTCAGTTTGTTTATATTTGTTTGTAGGGATGTTTACCTCTGCTATCTGAGTTGTCAGTTTGTTTATATTTGTTTGTAGGGATGTTTACCTCTGCTATGTGAACTGTCAGTTTGTTTATATTTGTTTGTAGGGATGTTTACCTCTGCTATCTGAACTGTCAGTTTGTTTATATTTGTTTGTAGGGATGTTTACCTCTGCTATGTGAACTGTCAGTTTGTTTATATTTGTTTGTAGGGATGTTTACCTCTGCTATCTGAACTGTCAGTTTGTTTATATTTGTTTGTAGGGATGTTTACCTCTGCTATCTGAACTGTCAGTTTGTTTATATTTGTTTGTAGGGATGTTTACCTCTGCTATGTGAGCTGTCAGTTGGTCTATCTTTGTTTCTAAGGACTCTTTCTGGGTTGACAGACTCCCCACTAGCTGAGTGTGAGAGGAGTTCTCTTCTGTTAACATTTCACTGAAATACCAGAAACTCTCTACTATAAATAATCTCTACCAAGTTCACTGGATTTTACGACAGCAATTTCAATATTAATTTTCTAAGAAAACATGTCAATAAGTAAAACAGTACTCAAAGTACTGAAACAGTCAGTGTAAGTTTATTGATTCATGTACACTAAATTAAAGAGTTGGGAAAATGTAAACCAACTTATATTTGTGATGACCCTATACACGCAATTTACCAATGATGAACAACTTTCCACGACCAACATTATCTTCAACTCAAAAAAGACATTAAAGAACTTGTATGCGGTGAAAAATGTTTGCAGTGATGAGGTTATTGCGAACCTCATGAAAATTTCTCACACGTAAATAAAAGCTGGTTCACAGTATTTCTTGTTTTAATTTAAAACGTCATCTAAATAGGATCAAGCCTCAATGCTGACCATGTTTGTTGTAGTTCCTCTAGTTTTGTCTGAGCTGTCTTCAGTTCTTGTGCAGATTTTTCACTAGATGTCTCCAAAGTCAGTAATTGGGATGATTTCTCCGCGAGTTCTGCCTTTACTTTAGTCAACTCTTCTTGGGTGTTCAGTAGCTGAAATAGATTAATAACACATAATCTAATATACGTTTTAAACTTGAAGGAGGGTACCGTACATATTTGCGTTTTGTTTCAGGTCTTGTGATCGATTCCTCACCTTGGAAAACTTATCAAAATGTACCATATTATGGAAAATATTTATATGCTGCTAATTTTTACAAGATTCATAAATATGCAAAAAAAAAAAAAAAAAAAAGAAAGAAAACTAAATGCATAGAAATTAAATACATGAAATATCACTGTATTAAAATGTACACATTTGTGGTAAATATTGCACATTCCCTCAGTTAACCAATCTCAAATACCATTTGTCAATACATCAGACTGTTTTACACACAGGTTTTGAATCCTAGGACTTATCTTTCATTGAAAAATAAATTTGAGCACTTCCACTATGACATGATGTATGGCATAATATTCTGACAATCCAGTCATTAGGAGACAGGGTGTACATGGAGTACCTTTCTATACATGGAGTACCTTTCTATACATGGAGTACCTATATACACACATGGAGTACCTTTCTATACATGGAGTACCTTTCTATACATTGAGTACCTGTATACACATGGAGTATCTACATGTATATATACATGGATTACCTATATATACATGGAGTAACTATATCTACATGGAGTACCTATATCTACATGGAGTACCTATATATACATGAACTACCTATATACACATGGAGTATCTGTATATACATGAACTACCTGTATATACATGGAGTACCTTTCTATACATGGAGTACTTGTATATACATGAACTACCTTTATATACATGAACTACCTTTATACACATGGAGTACCTGTATATACATGGAGTATCTTAATATACATGGAGTACCTTTCTATACATGGAGTACCTATATACACACATGGAGTACCTTTCTATACATGGAGTACCTTTCTATACATTGAGTACCTGTATACACATGGAGTATCTAAATGTATATATACATGGATTACCTATATATACATGGAGTAACTATATCTACATGGAGTACCTATATCTACATGGAGTACCTATATATACATGAACTACCTATATACACATGGAGTACCTACATGTATATATACATGGATTACCTATATATACATGGAGTAACTATATCTACATGGAGTACCTATATCTACATGGAGTACCTATATATACATGAACTACCTATATACACATGGAGTACCTGTATATACATGAACTACCTTTCTATACATGAACTACCTTTATACACATGGAGTACCTGTATACACATGGAGTATCTATATATACATAGAGTACCTGTATACACCTTGAGTACCTGTATACACATGGAGTACCTGTATACACATGGAGTATCTATATACACATGGAGTACCTGTATACACATGGAGTACCTATATATACATGGAATACCTATATATACAGGGAGTGTCTGTACTTTATACATACCAGGTGCTTGACTTTAGCCATTTCCTGAGCTGTAAGTCCTTGTAATTCATCACTCTCTTCCTCTCGTTTGAACTGCTCAGTTTTCTCTCCTTCTAATTGTTTAACTCTGTCAATCAAGGTCTGTTTCTCCTAAAAAATTCATCAAGAGAGATATTTAGAGACGAATGTACTTTATGCTTTAGACCAAGTACACAGATTCAACAGTAGTTTCCCTCTATGCATTGCAATCATCTACAATTAGAAACCTTGAATTAAAAACCCTTTTCCTTTAACACATTATAAAGGTAAATCTATCTATAAATAACTGCAAAACATAACTGAATCCATAAACAAAATTTAAACCATTGTACTCACAGGAATGAATTCATTCAACAAGAAAACACAGATAAAAAGTTACTTCGTCTTTCTTCTGCAGAGCAAGCGTGAATCCTTCTGACAGCTTGGCTCGACTAATCTGGTACTGCTCATTCTGTTCCTGAATCTTCTTGTCCATGGCTAAAAATAAAATAAAATATCTGCATAGTATGTTTTCTACAATCAATCTAACAATTTCAAATTTTTGTGTACTCTCTATCATTGCATGTGCTTTTATCTCCAAACTATTTTATGAGTGATTTGCTTATTTTTATTTTGGCTGCATCAACTGCCTTCCCTTGAATTGTTGGGTTGCAAAATGGAATCATACAGTAATTTAATTCAGAGCTTCTATACTTTCAAATTCACAAAATGTTCGAAATTTTATCTCAAAACACTTTAATTTTTTAAGTAAAGGATTACTGTAATCAATGCTTGTGTACATGTTTCTATAATAGGCTCCTGCCTTCTTACCCTCCTGCTGCCTCTCCAGACTGGCTTCTAATTTATCTATTGCTTTGTTTTTCTCCTTGATGATGGCTGCATATTCTGTGTAACAGGAAACAATGATAGATTAAGACATGACTAGCTCTATAACAAGAGGATCAGACTGTAATCCTATAACAACAGGATCAGAATGAAGTCCTATAACAAGAGGATCAGATTGTAGTCTTTTAACAACAGGATCAGAATGTAGTCTTATAACAACAGGATCAGATTGTAGTCCTATAACAACAGGATCAGACTGTAGTCCTATAACAACAGGATCAGAATGTAGTCTTATAATAACAGGATTGGACTGTAGTCCTATAACAAGAGGATCAGACTGTAGCCCTATAACAACAGGATCAGACTGTAGTCCTATAACAACAGGATCAGATTGTAGTCCTACAACAACAGGTTCAGACTGTAGCCCTATAACAACAGGATCAGACTGTAGTTCTATAACAAGAGGATCTGACTGTAGTCCAAAAACAACAGGATCAGACTGTAGTCCTATAACAACAGGATCAGAATGTAGCCCTATAACAAGAGGATCAGACTGTAGTCCTATAACAACAGGATCTGACTGTAGTCCTATAACAACAGGATCAGACTGTAGTCCTATAACAACAGGATCAGAATGTAGTCCTATAACAACAGGATCAGACTGTAGTCCTTTAACAACAGTATCAGACTGTAGCCCTATAGTAAAAGACTCAGTTAAGACATGACTGTAGTCCTACATTAACAAAATCACTTTAAAAAAACCATGATTGCAGCCCTACATTAAAAAGATCATTATCGATAAGACATGATTCCAGTCCTTCCTTAACACATGCCAGGAAAAAGTCACATCAGCCCCAATTTCCTCTACATGAATATTCTCATTATTACTACAAGTACGTATCAACTCCAAGAGAAGATTTACACGTACACCACTACCCTTTATACAGCTGTAGTGTTTCTAAATCTCAAGTTATAAAGATGGCACTGTAAGAGGTTCTTTTTAAATCTCTCCCCCAAACAACGCAAATTACAAACTCACCACTTCCCCTAACAACGCAAATTACAAACTCACCACTCCCCCTAACAACGCAAATTACGAACTCACCACTGATTTTACTCTCCATCTTCTTGCATTGGTCTGTTCTTTTGACCAGTAAGTTCATTACCTCCTCCTTAGTCCCCACCGTTTCAACATTCTGAAATCCATCAAACATATGGTATTTAAAGAAACATGGTCACAGTTTTTAACAACAGGTCAATGGTCCACAATGCTCACCTGAGTGATGTTAATTATACATAGATGTGACTCATACAGTACCCGCAATGTTATTCTCGACATTCCTATCGTGTTCTATCATGCGTGTATCCTATCGTAACGTGCGTGTATCCTATCGTATCGTGCGTGTATCCTATCGCATCGTGTTTTGTGTTTATCAGGTTTTCTGTTTTCTATCGTGTTTTGCGTTTATCAGGTCTATCGTGTATCGTGTTTTGTGTGTATCAGGTTTTCCGTTTATCGTGAAAATCGTTTATCGTGTAGCTTTGGAAACTATCGGGATTGTATATCAAATCTAATGAAAAAGTACGATACTTTTCGAAAGCTGTATTCGTTTCGTTAAAGAAGCTATTTTTAGGAATCGAGAAAAGACAGTGTATTTGGTGAAGATAAAGCGATTTTAAGGCAGAAAAGAGCTATTTGTCTGTCCAGAGAGGGTGAAAATTTATCACAATTTCATTCTAAGTAATATGAAAAGTAGGCAGTGGTTTGCCGAGCAAACCGGGAACCGTAAATCTGAAAGCTCCTTCGTGTACAGTTCATAAACATTTGCTTGTCTAGAAACAATTATTTGTAATTAACACTAACAGAGAAATAGGAAGTTCCGATTTGAAAGGAAAAAATTAGTAAATTACGTTGTTTATTATATATATTTATATAATTGAATAAAGGCTCATTTTCTTCCGATTTTTTTCCCACCTGTGTTCTATTTATATACCCACCATTGAACTTGTGCGCATCTGTGTATCACCTGTGTTTTGACTGCAAACATTCTCAGGGACATTGTATTTGACACATTTAGAAGATTAAGTTTTAAAAGGGTGCAAGGGTGTTGCATCTCCCAAACGTCTGCCCAACTGGGCACGACTCGGCTGTCATCGTTGTTGTTTTTTTTACTTGTACACTTGTACTTGTACCTATAATCGTATGAGTAGATACTGGAAATTAACACCAGGTTTGATGATTATTTGTATTTTTTTTTTACCATACTAAACACAATCTTTTTAAGCGTTTCAATATTGTGAATTTAAAAAAGCCGTGTTTTATTTTTTTTTTCCATAGTTTATTCATATATATATAGAAATATCTAACGTATGAAGATTTGGGGTATTGCAGTGGATGTTTTTTTAAAGCGGTCATGATAAAAATAATTGTAATTGTTGAATGACCAGTGAACTTAGAGCTTGATGCAAAATAGCCCCCTCCTCGCTACACACAAAATATTCCTTGGTTTATTTCACATTCAAGATAATAGACATTAGAATTAGAGAGCTACTGAAGCATGATATCACTACATTATATTACATTTAATTAATTCACTGTATAATTTATATATTAAACATTAGGTGACAATTATAATTTTAGAATCATTGGCTGGGAAAATTCAAATAGATATCAAATAATGAATTAAATACCGTATACAGTTTAGTTTTCTGATTTTAGCTGTGATGGCGTAAAAAATTTAAATAAAAATATATTTTTTTAAAGTACGACCGTGTATTAAAGAAATTTTACGTTTTAAGTGTATAATGAATAATGAAATCCTTCAGTTTTATTACCAACATAATGTAATTATATTGTCGGTATCAAAATTTCGTTCTGTCTAAATTGATTCTACATTTACAACATTTCTATCAGGTTTTCTGTTTATCGTGAAGATCGTTTATCGTGTTTTGCGTTTATCAGGTCTATCGTGAAGATCGTTTATCAGGTTTTGCGTTTATCAGGTTTATCGTGTATCCTATCATATTGTGCGTGTATCCTATCCTATCGTGCGTGTATCCTATCCTATCGTGCGTGTATCCTATCCTATCGTGCGTGTATCGTGTTCTATCGTTTATCATGTCAAGAATAACGTTGCGGGTACTGTAAGACTGGAACACTATACCAATTTAACAATAACCCAAGCCCTACGAACTCCAACAACCTTATAATTCAAGTTTTAAGATACCTGCATATTATTTTCACAACTACTAGAACCATTGTGTTTCTACTGACAGACTGTAAGAGGTTTTTACAGGTGATCTACGAGTCTCTGTTGTGGACCAATTCTACCCCAACATGTCAGAATTTTCTACCCCAACATGTCAGAATTTTTCCTAGTTTGAATCTATAAACATTCACAGATTTAAAAAAAAAATATTGCAAAAACTGTAGAAGCTCTGAATCACAGCAACAGTTGTACTAAAGAAAAGACCTTTTAACATTGTAGCTCTTCCAAACAATATCAGAGAATATCAAAACTTGGGGAGGGCTTATATTGTATCTTATCCTGCTGATGAAAATTATACACTCCAAGGATTTTCAAAGGTAAAAAGTGGTATTGGAGCTGATACAATTTATTTACTGAAAGACATTGACACTATTTGAAAATTTTCAATATTAAAAATCACTTCCAGTCAGCATGTAGAGTGGTTAAGAAACCCCGACACACCATTTTTAGGAGCGTGTGTGTTAACATATTGAAATACAAAACCAATAACAGCCACCATTCATGTACTTCAAAATTCCAGATTTGAGAGTTACATTTGATTACAAAATTTCATAATCAATAATCATAAACAAGAAGAGTATTTTTTCAATTTTCGATTATAATTGATAATCATCCCATCACCAATTTCTGTGATCATCTCGGACAGAAAATTTAATTATGAAGAAATAACCAGATAAATATTACCCTAAAGTCATTGTTTATCAAAATTCACAAAGTAATGCGAAGGTCAACATATAAAAATAAGAGAATTTTATTTATTTCTTCCTCATAAGTTTTTGGCTAGGACAGACACGTCATCAATAGAATACATAACCCTACCAGACAAGTTAATAAATTGTATATCAATTTGATGTAATTCATTCATTTCTATAACAACAATCAATTTCAATTTTGATTTATGGATTGACTGTATCAAACACAATTATTAACATGCTTGTTTGACCTTATTACCTCCTCTTGCTTTATGGGAGACTGAAGTGGTGTGTCTATTGACTCCTCTCCCCCAGAGGTCTGAAGAGGACTGCTGCCTGTGAGAAACATATGTAGGTGTAGTCTTCCATATAATCTACTGCTAAAAAATCTACAACTATAATCTAATAATCACCGATACTTATGATGACGAAAAATCTGTACATAACCCATATGAATTAAATAGTAATGTGTCTTGTGATGGTATTCCCACACTAAATTCCGATGAAAGAATGAAAAACGAGTACCTTTCCTGAGTGTTGAAGCATTCCCACTATTAAACTTTTCAGCATCAGGGACATTTCCCCCTTGCTCTTCTATTTTTTTCTTCAGTTTTGCAAACATTTTCTACAAAAAATATAAGAATGGGTAGATGTTTTGCCATAATAGAAAAAAAAACCCAAGCCACATATTTTACACATTTTTATTTATCAAACTTTCAAGAATGATACCTTGTATAAAGACCTCAATTGATCCCTACGTGTTTTAAAGTTAAATTTGAAAGGTCAAGGTCACAGGATGGAAATTAGAAAAGCCTGTGTTTTCTTCAAACCAAGAATAATTGACCCAATGAAAATAAGTCATTATACAGTACCTGAATACATCTCAAAATAATCAGAGAAATTTTCTACTGAATTAGAGATGAAGCCAGCAAGAGAGATCTTTAATGCAACTAGAGATGTCTTTAATTTCATTTACTGAATCAATGCTCTCTCTGCATTGTTGCTAGTAGAGAGCATTCACTTTAAATTAGAGCTCTCTTAATTGAATTAAAGCCATTTTTGTTCAATTTAAAGAGAGCAATAACTTAATTATAGACACACATAAGCATATCTGAAGCTCTCTCTTTGCATTCATCAGAAACTCTTAAATACAATGTATATTATGTACAAAACATATGATCAAAAATATAAAATTTTAATTTCTGTGATGAAATATTGATAAAAAAACAACATAATAAGATGAAACTACAGACTTCAGAGCAATGTTGTTATGTATAAGATATTTGGGGGGGGGGGAAACCAAATTTGACCGCATACTTTTGCTTTTGGTCTTGTGTTTTTAAATAATAATACATGAACAGGAATGAACACAATCAATCCAGAAAGATCCATCTGAATATTAACAACATACAAGCGATTAATTCAATTAGGCAAAGAGTGAGATCTTGCACATTTAGGGATGAGATTTGGAGTAAGATCTTTATCGCATTACAACAATGCAGATTCTGACAAATACATGCATGTTCTGTTGTTTTGAAACCAAAAAAAAAAATGCTCTTCCTTTCCAAGTGTAAAACAAGAATAACCCATTTAATTTCAATCGAAAATTAATTAAAATATTTCTGCAGACTGTTAAATTCTGCTCAAACTAATTACTTTGATAACATTTATTAATTAGTTTCATAATTTACACATTTTTAATTTTTTGACAAGTGCCTAATCATTTGAAAATATTAAGTATTTCATTTTATTATTGCTTTTAAAAGGATAGTTCATTGCATCAATCATTTCCAATCTAATTAATATCAGACATCTTAGATTTGCACGTTATACTCTGCACTAGAATTAAATGCATTAATGAAATCATTTCACTAGAGCACCAGAAACGGTACATAATCTGCCACACCCATCACAAGCTTATCTAAGGTGTTTTTATTATGGAGTATGTTTTCTATAGACATTAATTGCGAACACTGCAAAAATGCCATGAGATGTAGAACTTTCCTTAAGGTAGGAACATCATCAATGGTGAGACCAAATGACTTATCACACTCACTTCAACAAATGCCATGAATTGTTAAATATACTTGATGCTAATTATGACAATCGTATAAGCAGTGGATGACAAGCTTCTTACTATTGAATTTGAAGATACGCTGAGACAGTCTTTTCGTTTCAAAGAAAATTTAGGAAAGCTGATAATTCACTACCTGTGTGAAATTGGGGGATAGGTTAAAAAACATGAGGCTCATGTGCAAAGCTTGAGATAGCAAATCTATGCAACAATAGGGACTTATCACATACATATTATGGAAGGCTAAACCCTCTCATGGTCTGAAGGGTGAATTGAGCTCTTCCTATAGGTAACACGTATATACATGTTTAAAAGGAAAATATAGAAAAATAATGTAAAATTAAACCATATTTTAAAACAGGTGTTTTGGTGTCTTTATTGAAAATAATGGCAAATCCCATGCGACGCTGAATAAATGTGACACACGCTCAACATGATGCGAATTGTTTCTATAAAATTGACAACATAGTCAAGAAATTGCTTATCAAAGTTGCTGCGTAAGAGGGAAGCAGTGTGAAATCCAATACACATTGTGAGTGTTTTTGTTTTGATTAGTATCAGACATTTTAGCACTTTTTCTTCTTTTCACGTGAAACATGAAGAGATGTACTCCTTGGGTGTTTTCCTCAGTTGTACAGGATGTACTTACTCTCGTTAGAGAGTGATAATCGCGTTTAAGTGAGAATATCTTGCTATAGGGGAAGTGGTCCCAACCTGTTAAAGTTATACCACAGGGGAACAAGGGATGACACGAAAATAGGATACCGGTTGTAAACAAATCTCAAAATCACCTTAGTTCCAAGAAACAGATCGAATCTTCCTATCCAAAGGATGTTAAACATCTCGTAATACAAGTCCAACGTAGTCCGATCCTTACATATTTAATTTAATGAGTTTTATAAACGAAAATAATTCAAGCTATCTGCATTGTCGTCGATCACGCACAGGAAAAGATAACTCCTGCAATGAAAGTAACATAGTCCAATCCTTTTATGTTGGATTTAATGAGTTTTATAGACTGGAGTGTTATACAATGCATTTAAAATCAGGCTGAAATAAAATATTACCTTACAAAGAAAAAAAATCCCGTTTTAAAAACCGTTATTTGCGTAAAAAAAATTCTAGGTTTTTCGTTCTAAATATAAACACTCCCGAGAGTTTCCGACAGCTGAAAGTTAGTTTCATTGCGGGAGTTATCTTTTCCTGTGCGTGATCGACGACAACGCAGACAGCTTGAATTATTTTCGTTTATAAAACTCATTAAATTAAATATGAAAGGATCGGACTACGTTGGACTTGTATTACGAGATGTTTAACACCGTTTGTATAAGAAGATTCGATCTGTTTCTTGGAACTAAGGTGATTTTGAGCATTGTTTACAACCGGTATCCTATTTTCGTGTCATCCCTTGTTAGATATTTATATATAGATTGAGAACAAAATGGATACGTGGTTATACTATTATAGAGAAGAAATATATTTCACAAGTCCATCAGCTGTCCATATACAGTACAAATACAATATAACCCAATGTAAAAATAGAAAATCAGGAAGATTAGTGAGGGAACCAAGACACAGATTATGGAGTATTCTATGGCGTTACATACAATGATACACTGTGTCTCAGTCTAACAGGTTGGGAACACTTCCCCTATAGCAAGATATTCTCGCTAAAACGCAATTATCCCTCTTTAGCGAGAAATAAACATTACCATAAACAGGTGTTTTGGCGTCTTTATTGAAAATAATGGCAAATCCCGTGCAACGCTGAATAAGTGCGACACACACTCAACATGAAGCGAATTGTCTCTATGAAATTGACAACATAGTCAAAAAATTTCATATCAAAGTTGCTGCATAAGAGAGAAGCAGTCTGAAATCCAATACACATCGTGAGTGTTTTTGTTTTGATTAATATATTTGCAGAAGCATCACACATTTTAGCACTTTTTCTTCTTTTCACGTGAAACACGAAGAGATGTATTCCACGGGTGTTTTTCTCTGTTGTACGGGATATATTTACTCTCGCTAGAGAGGGATAATCGCGTTTTAGCGAGAATATCTCGCTATAGGGGAAGTGTTCCCAACCTGTCTAATAAGTAAATTGACAGATTTTATGCAATAACCTTTTATATCTACCCTGACTTCGCTAACCATCCATTCTGGTAGCCATACCTTGCTTGGGCTTCTGGGTCAGTTGAATAAATTCAATAACCATAACTTATATGCAATACATATTTTGTTATGTAACACAATTTCTCCATTTCAGACTCTAAAATGAGCCGATATGAGGCCAGCTTGGCAAACGGAAGTCAAAGTGTCATTCAGATCGAGACAAATATCGAACCCGATGTAATTAAGGGGGCCGTCCACTTGTAATCAAAGCACAGCATACTCATGGGAGTTGAACTTTTTTCATCAAATTCATAAACTTTTTCAACTCCTCTAATGAGCAATAAACTCGTCCAAATTAGTGATATAGACACTCATGTGAATATATCTTTTCCTGTTAAACAAACATTTCTGTTTTTATAGAGTGCTCATCATTTGAAATAGCTCTAGCTTTCTTTTAAATTTTAGGTTTTGAACATAGGTTTATATTGCTTCGAGAAGGTTTTCTGGGACATATGATACGTTTCAAAAAAAAAAAAAGAAAAAAAAGAGGGTGTGAAGAAGCCCACACTGCATGGTCAAAGATTCATGCGCGCAGTGTGTGATGGCCTAGGAAAGTTGAACAAAACCGTTCCCGTGAATTCGTTCGCCCCAGGATTTCTTTGAGAGTATAATCATGGCATATATCCCCTAATCTTAGTCAAACCAGCCATCCCGGCGTCCAATAAATGCCTAATGGATTTACGTTTAGCAGTATATTCATGGTCAATTTTACAATTTTTCATCCAGTCTTTCAAATTTCAAACAGATTTTACATATGTACATGCATATGCAAACATGGCAGATCAATAAATTTAACTTCTACATAACAATTACCAACAAAATTCTTGTGGAAACAAACGAAACCATCACGGACTTTCAGGTCGCCATACGATTGTTATAGACTCTGATATCAAACCAACATAGGAAAGGCAACAGAGGAGAAAGACTTGAATGGCCAAAAAAGGCGAACACGGAAAATGTTGAACAAAAACTAGAATTCCTAAGTGATGATATTATCAACATCGAATCATCATGTGAAGAACACACGTGAAACAGACTTAAAGGAGAAACTGATAAAAACATGAACAAAGACATATCGAAACTCACTTCAACAAAGCATAATTTACCATGGATTGTGGACAGTCCACATGGGAAAAAACCCAAATGTGTAAAGAAACGAAGACAAGCATAAAATTAAGGAAACAGTTCAGTCCCACTTTAACTATGTTCACGGAATTCTTGAAAAATTCACTAAGAAATTACTTCACATAAGAAACTTTTGGAAGTATGTGGAAGCCTAGAGAAAGGGTCACATCGATGTAGCAGAACTAAGACATGCAGGAGAACAGTGAGATCAAAGCAGAACCGATCCTGTGTTTACTAGGGAGGATCCGGACAAAGGGATACTACCGCTGATGGAATAAGTTGATTGATTGCATATTGGTTGACGTCCCTCTCGAGAATTTTTCACTCAAATGGAGACGTCACCATTGCCGGTGATTAAGGGCTGCAAAATTTAGGCCTACGCTCGGCGCTTACGGCTTTTGAGCAGGGAGGGATCTTTATCGTGCCACATCTGTTGTGACACAAGGCCTCTCTTTCGAAGAACCGCCCAATTTAGTCGCCTATTACAACAAGCAAGGGGTAGTGAGGACCTACTCTAAACTGGATTCCCACGGAAACTGATGGGATAGATACATGTATAATTGACATTGATATCAACATAGGAGGGACTGTCGGGTAATCAAAGATCCTAAACGAACAGAAAGCTTGCGGATCAGACAACATCCCCAACCATATATTAAAGAAATCTTTGCAGACGAGGCAGCACCAGCAAATTACCAATATTTATATACTTTCCATCAATACAGGATCACTACCATCTAGATTAGAGGAATACGAATATACCAAGCACCACCCTGAACAACATTTGAACTTCACCGCGACACGGATTCCTGCGAAAGTCAACTCTTCATCACAATGCATGACCTCAGGCGATCCTTTGACCAGCAACAGACCTGATCATGTTGGTCTATTAGTTAAGCACTCGACGCACAGGGGCTAAGCCCGTTTTGAGCCCGAACCCTGTGATACCATAGATACAGAACCTTTCTATATTTATGGTATCACAGAGTTCGGGCTCAAAACGGGCTTAGCCCCTGTGATTCGACGCAGTACCCCATAGGAAACTTCTTTACAAACTCACCTACAGCTGGTGACGTCTCAATATGAGTGAACAATTCTCGACAGGATGTAGAACAAACAATCAATCAATCGAGTGTAGACAACTTAATTTTTTTTTTTTTTTTTTTTTTTACATATCTGCATGTTTTAAAACGCTACTTTAGGTTGTTCATCAAAATATGTTGCACCATTATGAAGAGAGCCCTCTCCCGAAAACACCGGAATTAAAAAAAAAAAACATCGGAGAGGACTACATTATCAGCTGCAATAATGTAGCCCTCTCCGATGTTTGTTTTTTTTATTCTGATATTCAGCTCAACATGGCGCACATTATGAATCAAAATTGGAATATATCGAAATTGTTAAAAACGGTAGAATAGATCCTCACAAATCGTAAGTTGCAGGTTGTAAAATCATATATGGACTAAGCAACATAGAATATAATTTTAGTAACGTAAAGAACGCCAGCAAATGTTTAGAATGATCGAAAATGTTGCGGTAGTGAATCACTTCCACATTTATACCATTACGGAGATATAGGTCTCACGGCGGGTGTGACCGGTCGACAGGGGATGCTTACTCCTCCTAGGCATCTAATCCCACCTCTGGTATATCCAAGGGTCCGTGTTTGCCCAACTCTCTATTTTGTATTGCTTATAGGAGTTATGAGATATGATCACTGTCACCTTTCATAATAGCCCCTAAAAAAAATATCGGAGAGGGCTACATTATTGCAACTAGCCTAGTTAGGATGATGCAAGTTGAAGATCTTTATGAAATAGGATACACCCACCCCACCCCCCCAATGCATTAAAAAAAAATTACGCGCTTTTCTTACATGCATAACTTACTTGATTTCTTTCGCTTACTTATGCTTAATACCGTAACTTATTCCATGAAAATGACTTAGAAACATTGTAAATTATGAGCGTGGACATGCGCTGGCATTGATCAGTACTGCGCTATCAACACCATCATGGCGAACATCCATATGATGAAAATATGTCGGCGCCCCTTAATCAGGTCAGATAATTGTGTATATGCTTAATTCTGAAAAAAAACCCACCAAGATGTGTTTGTGAAACACAAATGCCCCCGATAATGGCCAATTCCGAAGATGGCCAACGTCACAAGGACAAATATCTTGGTATCAGTAGAAAGATCTTGTCACAAGAAATGCTCATATACAATATGAAAGCTCTAATATGTACCATTCAGAAGTTATGACCAATGTAAAAAAAAAAAATTAAAAGTAGGTCAAATGTCAAGGTCAAAAGGTTTAGTATCAACTGAAAGGTCTTGTCACAGAACATTCACGTGAAATATCAAGGCTCTACCACTTACTGTTCAAAAGTTATAAGCAAAGTTAAAGTTTTCAAAAAGTAGGTCAAACTCCAAGGTCACAGGGTAAAAAATGTTGGTACCCACGGAAAGGTCTTGTCACAAGGAATACTCATGTGAAATATCAAAGCTCTACCACTTACTGTTCAAAAGTTATTAGCAAGGTCAAAGTTTTCAAAAAGTAGGTCAACTCCAAGGTCAAGGTCACAGCAAGGTTAAAGTTTCAAACAGAATGACAGACAGGACAAAAACAATATGCCCCCGATCTTCGATCTCGGGGGCATAAAAATGGCTACAGTATTATAGTTATGACATAAGAAACAAAAAGAATCTGCAATATATGTTAAAACACGGAAGGGTTTTGTCCTGGATCCTCTGGGGTCTTAAAGGCAGACCCTAGATCCTTGACCCCTTCCATTTTTATTTTACTTATATGAATAGGAGGGGTTAGAATGGGAGTTGTTTTCAAAATACATGTATATTAGTGAGTAGTACATACATACCACCTGACAGAAACACCAGGCTTCAAGACAATAAACAGAATAAACTTCAGTCAGAATTTTTATTATCGATATCGTAAGGTTTATCTAACACAGATGTTTGGGAAGAAAAAAAAACCCCGCTGATTAAAAAAAAAAAAAAAAAAAATGAAATAAAACACAAACATGAAATTCAAACATATTCTACAAATTTTATTTGTTATGAAAATCATTTCAAAAGTTAGCTGGATTCGAATCTATTCTTGAGGCCTGATGTTCTTTTCTATATAAATCTACTTTGCAAGTCTAAGTATTGAAAAATAGACAATGACATACCCTAGTCTTATTGCTAGATCACCCCAACAAAAAAATATGTAATATCGAACGAAGTTGCTTTTCTTTAAATACATATATCGATTGATTTGGTCACTTTTTTATGATATAACACGTAGGACAAAAGAACAAAAATTAATTACGAAAATAATCGAAGTTTCCAAAGTAAAAGATTTCTGTAGTTTCCCCTTGATTAAAGAAACTAATTGAACTTGTACGGATAACATGTTTTATTTTTTACAATCATACCTGGAGACCGAAGCTCATTCAATTTTTCCATTAATTACCAATGCACTCCTAATCGACCAGACAGTCTGTCTGGAAATTTACAGATATTTCATCTTTCGCATGTAACCTTACGTACAAACAATATTCCATCATATTTTGATCGATATATACTTTGAGCTAATGTGCAAGCTGTGTTCGTCGGCTAAATTCAAAGTCTCGAGATAGAAAAAAAGTACTAGGCCGAAGTAAGCAGCCACTAAACAGCAGCCAATGAGCCCGTAGAAGCTAGCAGCCACTAAGAAAATTATCAAAGGACTGAGAGTATTCATAGAAACATATTTAATTTGAAACTATTTTGAAGGAAAATTTCAAATAAATTGATATTTTGAATTAATAAATGTCAATCGCAACACGCATGAACAACTTAACTAACAGGAGAGGTTACACATTAATGGTGAATTGAATTCATATCAGTAATTTGTAACGAAGGGATAGAAGCAAATAAGTGTAAATATAAATAAACTAGAGATTGTTTTTATGAGGAAAAAAATGTCTCCCCAGCTCCCCAGATTGGAAGTGCTCCAAATGAAACCTCCTTCCCTTGATGTGTGAGGTATGTAATGTGTATTGTACCACAGCGCGATGACACTTTGCACGATTTCGTGGATGATGATACTCTTGAATAGTTCTATTCAATTTCCAACGGTATAAACACGAGCCTTCATCTCCACATAGTTTTAAACTTATAGTCATTTCAATAGAGTCAGTCGTTGACTACTGCTGTAAAAATGGTTGGGAAACGGGCATCGTCGGAAACCCACGGTCGGTCACTCTACGTTTACCTCCTGTAGGACACAACGACGATATTTTCGTATAACTCATTAAAATGCATGACCTTACGTGACCTATCGAGGACCAATGGGAATCGCCGTAAGTATCCCCGGACCTCAGAGTGTCAGCTGTAATGGCGGCGCCCACAGAAAGTGTGTGTGTTTTGTTGTGTCACTATGGAATATATATAGATGGAAACCCCAGATTTGGCACCCCAAATAGCTGATTATTTTGGCTAATACTTCACTTTCACGTGTGCACCCTTCCCCATTCGGAAATCCTGGATCCGCTACTGGTATGTTTAGTATCATCACTGCTACATAGCACGTGAATAAAATCAGTCATGCGTGATACCATTTAAAAATTAGATGGAAATTGGAATTAAAATATGATCAAAAAAATCCCGTTCACATGTCATTTTGTAATTTGTGTAGGTGAGACATCAATCGTGTTTACACTATTTAAAGAAGGTCATATCATTACTGGTTCAAATTGTGCCGACAACACAACTGGAGCAAATTACGACAATAACTTAATACGCAAGTAAGTTTAACATAACATAACATAACATTAATCGATGAAATACCAAGACCGTTAAAGACATATTGCTTCCGTATGATGGATAAAAGTGGCGAGACTACGAGTGCTAAACATGTACAGACCTGTACATAGACTCGTAGGCAGTAGTAGACGCTTAGTAACACAGGCTTTTTCTTCCCCTGTATTTATAAACACAAATACACCCTTCGCTGCAATAATGCAGTTAAAGCATCTCACTTAAAGTTTTGTATCTTGTCCAACTTTAATAAACGTAGTCAAAATCTTCCCTTCGAAAGCATGTTTTCCTATGCTCCCGAGGACTGGAAATAAGAGGCTTTTTCATTGGTTGAATATCGCAATAAGGAATGGTAAAGCGACCAATCGCATATAGAAGCCGAGACACACCTTCCAGCGAAAATACCGGCGTTGTGTCCCACGGGAGGTAAACGTTGAGCGATCGACCGTGGGTTTCCGACGATGGGAAACGGGTTGAGAATATTGAAGAACTAGAGCTTATATAAAAGTTCGCACAAAACTAGGTCATTCGGTAATGCAGATTTTACTGAATTGGGGGAAGTTTATGGGTCTAATAAGGTATCTTATGAGACAGCTCGTAGGTGGAGAAAGAAATTTCTGACTGGTACAGAGTCCGTCAAAGATGCAGCAAAATCTGGCTGACCTGTGACTGTAACAGGCAAGGCAAATGTCTCAAATGTCAGGGAAATAATTGAAAGTGATGGCAGATACACGATTCGTGATATTGCCAAAGCTGTTGGCATATCGCTATCGCGGGTGCATTTCATTTTGAAGCATATTTTGAAAGTACGAAAGATCTGTCAGATGGATCCCGCATATATTGACAGATGACCAAAAACGGGTACGAGTACAAACCGCTAAGCAATTGCTCAAAATGTTTCCCAAATTCAATCAAAGACAATTTGCAAACATTGTTATTGGTGACGAAACATGGGTTCACTATTTCGAACCAGTAAGAAAAATTGGAAACAAGATATGGCTAACTAAATACGGTAGAAGGCCTGTAGTTGCCAAAAGAACCAAAAGCACAAAGAAGGTTCTTTATTGCATATTCTTCTCATGTGATGGTATAGCCGTACAAATTCCGGTGCCGAAGGGCAAAAGTGTTACAGGTCGGTATTAACGAGATGTTCTACTAAAAAAGCTCAAGAAATATTATTATAAACGACGCCCTCTGTCAGGATTTAGGCATGTTCGTCTACTTCATGATAATGCTCCATCACATACATCTGAGTTTGTCAAGCAATTTTTGAAGTTGGAGAAGGTTACCGTCTTGCCACACCCACCATACTCCCCAGATCTATCCCCATGCGACTTTGTCCTTTTTCCAAAACTTAAAAAAGTTCTTATCTGGTCGTCGTTACAAGTCCCGACAAGCCAATGGCGCAGCCACCAGTCAGTGCCTCAAAGGTCTACCTAAATCAGCGTACCGTGACGGGTTTCAGAACTAGATACGGAGATTGAAATTATGTATTTCAAACCGCGGAGAATATTTTGAAGGAATGTAATGTTCATTTCACTATTTAAGTGGACTGCTTTTGAGATGTCGTAATACACATTACATATTGAACAGCCCTCGTACTGCATGGTATGGAGGAGAAAGTATGAGCAGGAACATAGACATTACGTACCCCGATAAGCCGCATAGGAGAAGTGGTCACAAACTATTTTATACTCTCCACCCCTCAGATCCACTATATCTTTAAGGACAACAATTGGATCCTCCTGTCCCTGCAATGTGCACATCTACAAATGGCAATGAAGCATTATACAAAGTTTCAAGTCTATCCGATAAGCCATATAGGAGGAGAAGCGTTCACAAGATTTTGTCACAGACGGACAGAAAGTACAAAAACAATTTGTCTCCCCCTGAAAGAGGAGAGACATAATTGTAACACTTCATTTCCGGATCTTTTCGAACAATAGATTTTTGTATCGTCGGATACCCAAAGCTGACCTCCTCGTCTACTCATCTTCACGAGTTGTGTTGTTTAGCTCACTACTCATCTTGGTGATATCAGTCGTGGATATCCGAGGACGCGAGGTTAGGAAGGGACAAAGTGTCCTCTTTTTAAACTATAGATTTTCGGATCCCTTTGAACAAATATTTTGCCACCTTACATGAAAGTAAATGCACAATGATGCATTAGCTCACCAGAATATTATGATCTTAGTCATGTACTAATGATCTTAGTCAACTACTAATGAATAGATTTATATGATAAGAAAAATTGTATGATGTGGGCCGCTCTATTATCTCAAGACTGATCATACCATCATGTGCTCATCCATTTCAATACTGCATTCAAATACTAGTACATTTTCTGTTTAGCCGAAGAGTGATTAGCATTGTTCTCTAAACAAAAGAAATCAACGAAAGAAATCTTTTGAGAAAGTGCAGTAAGGAAAAGAATCAAATAATGGGGAGAAGACTTCCTCTGTAATATCTGGGGAGTAATACCATCATCCAACTAAGGAAGTAGGCCAGTGTTATCAAAAACCGTGGAATACCTCACCTTAACTTTGACATTCCACATGACATACTTTACACAGGAGTTTCATGACGGCCTCTAACTGCACTAATGTTTAACACGACAGAGCGAACAACGGAACAAGGTATTGGGCCCCTAGGTTTATCATTTCTCGTTATCAGTTTGGGGATGCAGTGGTACCATATGGTGGCTGATGGGGACCAGGATAGATTTGAAATTTATATATATACTCTGCGGTATAAGGAATGGACAACGTGTAAGGGGTACTCGATGCTATGGAGCCAAGAGGCTGGAAGTGTTGTTTAGCTCACCTGAACATTGACATTTACGTATCTCATGGACAATAAACCGGTTTAATGACTGCCTCTGCAGCTGTAATCTTTGAAGACAAGGTGGAAGGAACAAAACGGAAGATAGATAACCCTTAAGGCCATCATTCCTGCTTTCAGTTTGTGGCTGTATTGGTATCACTCGGTGGTCACTTGGGGTTCGGGACAGGTTTGGAGTTATATCTACTATGTGCTTCAAGGAATGGACGATGTCTACTGGTTAGAGTAGAGAATCCTAAGAGGTACTCTATGCCATGGATACAAAAGGTATGTGATACCGGTACCTGAGTTTTGTTTGGCTCGCCTGAATTTTGATATTTTTTTTATCTCATAGGCAATAAATGGTTTAATGACTGTCTCTTTAGCTGTAATCATTGAAGATAAGGAGGAAGGGATATAAGGACAAGGTAGAAGACCCTTAAGGCTATCAGTTCCTGCTTTCAGTTTGGGGCTGTAGTGATACCACTGGGTGGCTACTGGGGATCGGGATAGATTGTTCTGCGTATAGTCAGTTTTTAAATCGAGGTAAGCTACTGACAAACAAGTTGATGGTACAGGGGTTTCAACAGTCTCGATTGAAGTCAGCATTTCGCAAATTCTATGGTCGTTATAACGATCTAGTTCGTCAATACAACCTATCATTGGGTCAAATGCTGTCTGACGTGTTTCATACCGATTGTTTTGCCGTTCTTGGCACACTGATTTTGACTACGGATAACTCCGTTTACCTGAATAGGATATAGGGCTCACGGCGGGTGTGACCGGTCGACAGGGGATGCTTACTCCTCCTAGGCACCTGATCCCACCTCTGGTGTGCCCAGGGCTCCGTGTTTGCCCAACTATCTATTTTGTATTGCTTGTAGGAGTTATGAGATTGATCGCTGTTCGTTATCTTCACCTTTCATTAGGAGTCCTCTACTCCAGCCAATGACACTTTATCCCTTCATCTCATTGTAGAGTGGTAACAGGGACTTCATAAATGTCCCGACGACAAGGAGCCACTGAGTGTTACCACTGCGGCCCCAAACTGGGATTTGGAACTGATGACCCTAGGGGTCCCCTACCTTGCCCAAATGTTCCTTTCGCATTGTCTTCAAAGAATGAAGCTAGATACACAGTCCTTAAACCCTTTTATTCTCTAGGATATAATTAAAATGCCAAGGTTCAGACGAGCTAAACAAATACTTCCGAGTATCACAGACCTCTTGTCGGTATGGCATCTAGTGCCCCTTAGGATTTCCTATTCGAATCAGTGAGGACTTTGTCTGCCCTTTACTCACATCGTCGGATTCCCACGGCTCATCTCGTCTTCTCATCAAGATGAGTAGAAGAGAAGATCAGCCGTGGGTATCCAACGATGCAAAATCTATTGCTCAAAACGATCCGGAAATGAAAAGTGTTATAATTTTATTTGCTTCCATCCTTTCATTACAAATTATTGCTATCAATTCAATTCACCATTAATGTGTAACCTCTCGTGTGAGTTGAGTTGCTCATGCATGTTGCGATTGACATTAATTAATTCAAAACCTGAATTTAATTCAACTTTTCCTTTAAAATGGGTTTCAAATCATATGTTCTTCTATGCTTTGATAATTTTTCTTAGTGGATGCTAGCTTCAAGGGCTTATTGGCTTTTGATGTGGCTGCTAGCTTCAACCTGATTAAAAACTTCAGGACAGAAAGACTGACCGACACAGAGGGCAATACTAATATGTGGGGGTGGGTGGTGGTGGTCGAGTGGAGGGGTTGAAGATACTTAAAGATAAAGAGTTACGTGTATTTCAAATATCTGGAGATCTTCACGGGGATATAACAGGGATAATGTCCAAGCACTCAACTCTCCATTCTCAAATACAATAGAGACATAGCATAATGCATTTAACGAATGGGAAGGTATCCGAATTCTATCCCTCATTGAATCTTGATGAATATGTATAGTACGTCTAATTTAACAGTTGGAAATTTTGGCTGAAATGAAAGAAAATTGTAAATCTAAAAAATAAATTTCATTTATGAAAATACATGAGGATAAGAACTGATGATTTGAACATATTTTATTGTATACGTGGATATTATACATGAGGATGAGAACTGCAATGCTTCACGCCGGCGCACTTTTCGTTTCCTGGAGTATGCTGGCGTGTGGAGCGTCGCCGGTCACACCCTCATGTATTTTCAGAAATGAAATTCATTTCTTCAGTAGTATGAAAAATAAATGAACTTTTCGTACTGGACCCGGTCTGGTGACGATTTTAGCTATGCCTTTCACGACAGAGAAAACTGACAAAAAGTCTATGGAAACGTGCTTAACTTTCATGTCTATGATGTGTAATGAAGCTGTAGACTGTACTTTGTATAAAATCAGTTTGTGATAACAAATTCCTAATTAATTTGTAATTTCAAATCAGTGATATGAAAACATGATTTTTAATTAGAAATTAATCAATCTGTAGTCACAGTTTATTGATTTGTAAAATGAAGATATAAAACTCACCTTAGACAGACACGAATATCTACTTGATGAAATTAGATCTATATGTCGCTTCACAAACATTGAGGGACTACACGAAGCTGAACAAGTCACGGGAGAGTGCTTTTAAATCACCCAGTAATTTGCAATATACAGTTTTAATGTATTTGAAATATGATTAAAATTATTCTTTGGTATGTATTTTTATGATTTTTTGTTTATTATTAATACATGGCTCTATCTTGATTTATTTAACAGAGTTCAAATAAACATGGTGAATGCTAAATAAATGTACATAGTTTTGCGGACTTTGTTCCACAATCAATGCATTAGCTTGGGAATCTGAAATTTGATAGTGGTTACTTAATGAATAGATACAAATGACGTTTTACTTTTGTTATGGTATACTTTTTTCTGACAAAAATAGTAAGACTTAATTGTGGTTGAATGAACTTCAGTTTTGATTTTCCAGAATTTTTTCACCATAATTTGATTTAGGGAGCTGATATGTAGAGTATAATCATGATTTACTATTAAATGTTTACAGATCAAGTTTTATTACAACAGACTGAATTTAAGGAGATTTTTGGACTTTGTGCCAGATGTAATTTTCCGGACTTTACTCTGGAATGCCATCATTGAATTTAGAATCTTAATTTCTCAGTGGTTATTGAATGAGTTGACACCTTAAATTTTATTTTTATTGCAGTTGCATTATTCTAACAAAAACTGTAAAACTTAGTCTCATGGTTGACTGCATTCGATCTTGTACTTCATAGTTTTCCGTATTTTTTATTGCGTGGGATCTATATTATTCAAGGCATACCATTTTGTAATCGAGTACATTCGATTCGCCTGTTATCTTCCAGTCCAAAAAAGGATGTACCAACCATGCCAATTTAACTACCCGAGCAGATGCACGTATTTCAGTTGTGGTGGAGCATATGAAGAAGGTCACGACTATTTCAGGAGTCCAGTGTTTAAATCCCGGTCTGGTCAATTACAATCCTTCATTTTCCATTACAGAAAGAAAATGTACAGACAGAAATACAATATTTAGCATAAGTATATCTTTTTCAATAAAAATCAAATAATTTGTAATTGTGAATTAGTAATTACGAAATATCAATTTTAGACTATCAATTTGAAATTTACAGACTATTTACATGTACTTAGTATTTAAAAACCCAATCATATCATTACGTGGAAGTAGATGTAATGCAATCAAATAAGTGAAGAATATTGATATTGGTATTAGAAATTGAAAACAAGGACATTTTTGTCAATAAGCTTTGTGAATTACAATATTCGACCAAAAACAGCAACGGACACTGATCCAGTACGAAATGAATATAAAAAACGCCCAAGGGATTACCTCCATTTCTGCTACAGGCTGTTGTACAGATTTTCATTTGAAACTTTTCAACCTTTTTAAAAGAGCTGCTGGCATATCAGATATACTTTCATTCATTCATTTTAATCGAACCACAATGGAAATGGTACATGAGGTATAATACAGAAATTTCATGTATCGATACAAGTAACGTCAGAGGAATGTATATAGGTATGCAAATAAACAAAGTGAAATATATACATAAATATGTACAAAAATTTGAAGTTATGTGTTAGGAGAACAGACTAATTCGTATATCTTTAAAATAAACATGCACAGGTTTTTAACATACCTGAAGTATATGTAAGATAAACAGGAGCATGGCATGAAGGCGCAGCTTTCGCCTAACGGTAGCACCGTCAACATAAAAAAAAAAATATGATAGCATATGTTTTCAGTCTGGGTTGTTCTGCAATAAAATAAGTGCATGTTCAGAGTTTAATTTCTATCTCGTTAAATTCTAAGAATCAATTGTTAAAAGTAGACTGTATATTTCAGGTTACTTTTTTTATTCTCCATTCCCGAAATAAAATTGTATGGATCAGTGACTAAGAATTTTCTGTGGTTTAAACTGGGAAACAAAACGTGTACAGAAATAGCAAGCATTGTTGATATTGAACACAATTTATATATTAGCACCAAGCACATCCTGGTCGACACTACTCTCATTTTCATAGTTCAAACAAAAATAAATAAACAGGTAGAAACCAGAAAATACTCCGTTTGACGTATCGCTCCCTGGCACGATTCTCCATGTTGATGATGACGGAGCTCTTTCCATCGGGGACATGTTATAAAGATATCTAATTTTATAGAGCGGGGTTATATAGACAGAGAGATTAAGATAAACCTTTGAGTTTTCCTCTATACCTCTAGCCAGAAGCTCGAGCAACGTCGATCTGACAGCCCACCTTAAACTCGCCGTCATTGTGTATCATACAATTACATCATGTTGATGAGGTTAATTTATGATTTTATCGCACCAACCAAGAACCCAATATCGACCGAGGAGAAAGTCATGGATTGACTGATATCAATATGCTACAATTGCTTTATCACTTTACTAGATCACTAATGAATACATCAAACAATGGCTGTTATTTCTCTTATGATCTATATTTTTGTACCAACCCGACACGATGCTGAGTATACATTCTCTGTAACGACATGAAATTGTTAAAGGAAAATGCAAAGTAGTATTTCCATAGCTCACTCTTCACGAATCTCAGCTGTCAAATCAAATACGTAAGCATCTCTTTGTGGTGTATTTAAAAAAAAAAACACCAAAAATTTGTATCATGACTCCCAGGGACAGTGTATGGCTGCAATAGTTTTTCTAAGGATATATATATAAGTTTATTCTGTATAACGACACTAAATTGTTTCAAAACTAATTGGTTTACAAAAGCAAAGCACCTTTTCCATAGTTTGCGCCCCGAAACTCATTTGTCAAATCAAATACGCTTGCCAAGCATATCCAAGTAGTGTATCCATAATTAAAGTTTGTTCACATCACGACTTCCGGGGCCAGTTTATGGCCGCAATTACACAGGACATACATGTATAGGCTAATTCTTGTATGAGAACTTTGCTCAAGAACCATAAGGACATGATTTGTCAAATGTTTAAGCAAGTTTCCTCTTATAGCGTAGATTCCAAACTTGACTCATCAAGGTCAGTCAGAGATATAAATCTATCATGGTTCATACTGAACATATTTTGAATTGATATTAGGAATATGTATCCATATCTATTCCTAATATCGACATCATGTATCAGGGCCGCGTTCAAGATCGTAGCGGCTACGTAGGGCTCGGTAGCGCTACAATCTTGAAAGATGTGCTAGGCTAGCCTTACGTAGGGATAACAAGCGTTCAAAATACCTAGATATCTAGCCTAGCCTCTACGATCTTGAACGCAGCCCAGAAGCTGATAAATCATTTCATAATTATTAAGTAGTGCTAATACCATGTACGTGTATTAGATGTCAGACTCATTATATGGCAACTGAATGATTGCGATATTTAGAAAAATGTCTCACATTTTTTACAAAACAAGAAATATGTGTGGAAATAGAAATGCGGTATGCATGTAGGTAGAAATTTTAATTTTTTTGTTGTTGCACAAATCAAGACACTAAGCATAATTTGTAATAACCTGAAAAATTTCCTGTGTATATCATAAAAATATACACAACAACCGATCTCTTGGCCAGGTAAATAACATTGACCATGGATAAGCTCCACCCACATTCAGTGATCCGTGGAGCAACCGTACGGTGTTTTTTTTGGGGGTCTTTAAATCGAGGTAAGCTACTGACAAACAAGTTTATGGTACAGGGATTTCAACAGTCTCGATTGAAGTCAGCATTTCGCAAATTCTATGGTCGTTATAACGATCTAGTTCGTCAATGCAACCTCGTATTGGGTCAAATGCTGTCTGACGTGTTTCATACTGATTGTTAAGCGTTCTTGGCACACTGATTTTGACTGCGGATAACTCCGTTTACCTGATCAGGATACGGGGCTCACGGCGGGTGTGACCGGTCAACAGGGGATGCTTACTCCTCCTAGGCACCTGATCCCACCTCTGGTGTGTCCAGGGCTCTGTGTTTGCCCAACTATCTATTTTGTATTGCTTGTAGGAGTTACTGTTCGTTATCTTCACCTTGCATGTACCAGTGTACCAAGTTTGATGTCTGTCAAGCAAAGGGTTCTCAAGATATTGAGCGGACAATGTCTTCCTATGTCAAGAGTGGATTGACCCTTGTCCTTTGACCATCAACAGGGGTCATCTACTCCGTAGAAAGCACCAGTGTACCAAGTTTGAAGTCTGTCAAGCAAAGGGTTCTTAAGATATTGAGCGGACAGTATATTCCTATGTCCAATTTGACTACGATTTTATTTTGAATTCATGCACTGCGGTCACGTGATTTCGAAGTTTTGTTAGTCCTTGATACTTCCGATGTAGACGGCGAGTTTGTTACAGTACCCTTTTTGCCCCTAGGATTGTTTAAGGACCAATATAACGTTTCTTATTATTTTCAGATCCAAAGGTCAAGCGGACAGTATCTTCCCATGTAACTTTCCTATTGCCTGTAGGAAAAGCCTAACCAATGCTCGCTTAGCTACGACTAAAGTTAATCAAAGGCAGGAAGTGAAAATAGGAATTAAAATCAACTAATTTTCTTATCAATTTTCAGTATGAAAACCACATTTAACCACAACTATGTCTACAGAATAATTTGCGAACATTTCTTTAAAATTGTTGACCGCAGTTCTGGTTAAAATGATTCAAATATTCTAATACCCAAGTTTCGAGATGCGTCCGAGTTATTTTCCTTTTGAAAACTTTCGTACACAGTAAGGCGCAAAATACTAGTAATTAGTAGACACGTGGACAGATGCCCAACACTGCATAAGTGAACATGCACGGCAAGTTTCTCGTACGCGATTTCTCCACCCGAATCCGATTGATACACAAACCAAGTAAGTAATAAGTACTCAGGAAGAAAGTGATGAAATGCTTATTGGTTGGTCGAAGAGTTACGAGCCCTTGGTTACGGTGGCTGGCATTTTTTTTTACAGCTCTAAACATCATGAGCTAATTTTAAAGGATATCTGCTATGTTGGCTGCAATTAATGTAATTAAGGAGGAGCAAGCATGGGAAGTACAATTCTAACTGATTTCTACATAGAACTGTGGTCTGTTGAAAATATGTCTGAAAATATTTATCCACTGACCAACTTGTGAATTGTGTTCAGGTCGCCATTCAGTATTCGTGTGTTGTTGCATGTATTATTTAGCGCCAGAGTGGGACTTGTTTAGAACTAGCCACCTGTGAAGTTCGTATTTGCATTATTTGAGTACATCTGAGTACTAGTATTTTCGTGTTCTAGTGTACACTTATATTTTACGTTTTCTGAACTGAACTGAATCATGGCATCAGCAGATTTCTACACTGATTCTACTAAGCGTAATCGAAGTCAAACAGCTGACACATCGCACTCTCCTAAAAGAACCAAGGAAGGTTCACCTCACATCAGTGGCTCTGAACTAGGAACGAATGGAATCCCCCCCCCCCCAGGACTCAACACCTGCTCATGGGTTTCCTCCAGGTGTTCAGCAATTCATGTCTCCCCACGTTGCCCTCGGGTCCCATCTCAGTTTCTGCACGTACCACACGCG